>NC_028358.1:31295520-31312556 GCF_000741045.1 Vigna radiata var. radiata
TGGGGGATTTGAAGACATGGAATGATTTTTTTCATGTTCTGACATACTTGTATCAGATTTTGTTCATTTTATTTAAATAATTTGAGTATACATTATTTGAATAAGCTCTTTTTGATATCTTTGAATTTGGGAAATTATGTTACAGATTAAAATATTAAATTTTTGTTGATGTTGTTGAGTACTAATTTGGAGACAACAAGAACAAGGGTCAAGGGTTACAACAAGAACAAAAAATGATGAATATAAGAAACTTGTTTGTATATTTTTTGTGTTTGTTTTTGAATGACATTTGGATTATATTGTACTTTTTATTATTATTTTGAATTGTCTTTAACATAATTTTTTGGGAGTGAAAGTTGTTTAAATTTAAATTACTAAAAGTTTTTATTTTTTTATTTTAAAAAAAAATGTAATTAAATGGGCTAGTGAGCCAACCCGTTTACCCACCAACCCGTGGTGGGTCGGGCCGGGTTCGAGTTTTTCTGGCTCGCTAATAAATGAGCTGGGTTGGGTTGACTCACTAAGTGACCAACCCGTGGTGGGCCGGGCCGGGTCGAGCCGGGTTACCCGTTTTGACAGCTCTAATTCCAAGGTACCTGGCTTGTGGTCCTGACTCTCTATTTATAATTTGTTTCATGGGCCTTGAACTGATATAAGTCCAACAAAATAAAATATAAACAGAATATAATATAAACAGACTTACCTGAAAATCTGTTTAGTTGCTAAATATCTTTAAATAGATATTTTTGATTATCCTTTGATTATTTTATCTTCTGCTTATCGATATATTTAATAAGATATTCTTGATTATTTTATATCTTTAATAGGATATATCGTAACCGATCGATCTTGATATCATAATGTATAAACCTGTTTTCGAAATGGTATTCTGGGCAAAATAAAATTTATTTTCATATCATTCTTCATGTAAGATTTCATTTTTCAAAATATTATTTGAAACAAACCAATCAACACCACTACATGACATTATAAAGAAATTAGCAAAAATAAATTATTAAAGAAACATTTTCCTATCTTATCTGAATAAAGTGTGAACATTGAACTCAACAAGTACCTTTCTCACATTAAACGAAGAATTTTCCAACCCTCCTCATTCACTTGTATTTGACCTCAGCTAATCAATCCATATGCAAAATAATTATTTCATCTAAGAAAAACATCATAATCGTGTTCAGTTGTTGTAATAACATGTGTGCAAGTCTTTCTGTGGAAATTTGTTGCCATTTTCACCGTTTATAACATGCCAAACTACTTTTTAACACGTGCGTAAAGGAAAAAACCAGTTATTTGTTTGATGTAATGAAATAATAAACACACACTAGGAATAAGTGAAAATATGTATTACATGATTCATATTATGTTTTTTTTATTAACAATATTCAGTTGTTAATAATTTGTTAAAGAAGAATTGAATCTACAATTTTTTTACTATTTTAAATCTTTCAAATCAATCTTTTAACTTTCAAATATTAGTGAGTTGAATTCACAGTAAAGCCTACGCTTCTTTTCACTTTTACCACTAAATTACTCCCTTAATTCTGTTAGTTTTAGTTTTACGTTGTTTTGTGTTTTATATGCATGGGCATATATATATATATATATATATATATATATATATCACTGAACTTTAGTTTCGAGGTAATTGAATAAAGACAGAAGTTTTTCAAAGCACGTGTTTTCTTCTCAGTTTCGTGGTTTAAAAATGATATTATTTACTATCATTAATTCAATAGCTCTGCTGTGCCATCTCTAATAATGATTCTTTTCTTGTTTTTCTCCTTGTTTCTTTACGTTCCTGTTTCTCGTTTATTTTTCATTTCATCGCCACAGAAAAAATAGAAAAATGCTTCACAGAACCCCAAGAATGGTTCTTGTGACACCAGCTATTAATGGAGGGAATTATCACTACAGAGGGATGAAGTGAGCTCACCTTTCAAAGAACAAACTAAAGTTTGTTGATGGAAGGATCATAGGGCAAGAAACAAACCTTTGGCATCAAAGATTTAGACATCCCTCAGATAAGAACTTCTACAAAATCAGTAGAAACTATAGTGACTCTTACAATAAAACAAATATTTATGAATATTGTTTGATGGGAAAACAACGTAAGCGTTCCTTTCATACCAAAGATATTTTTGATATGGTTCACATGGTCCCATAAACAAACCATCCATACACAGACATAGGTATTTCCTTCCTGTTATTAACGACTACAGTAGACACACATGGATTTACATCATGAAAAACAAGAGCGAGACTATAACTCTTATATCCAACTTTTTTTCTTTTATCCATATCAGTTTAAGAAATCTATCAAGATAATTAGAACAGATAATGGACAAAAATTTAACTATAAGGAATTTTATCATATAAATGGGATTTTACATCAGAATACCCGTGTAGATACTCTTAAGCAGAATGCAGTGGCAGAACGTAAGCACCGACATGTCTTCAATGTAGTACGTAGTCTCATATTTCAATCTATGTTGTCTAAAGTTTTCTGGTCCTATGTTGTTAATCATGCGACACACCTAATAAGTAGGTTACCAACTTATGTTTTGAACTTGAAAGTTTTCGGATGGATCTATTATATGTACGGTAGTTAACTGTATTATATTATACTAAAAAAACTGATTCACTTTTACTAAAACTTCAGTATACTATTTTGTGGTTCAGTTTTCAAAAACTGAATTTATAAAAGTTTCAGTGAGAAAATTATATCTACTCTTTCTTCTTCTCTAATCTTGTAAAAAAAACGTTATTTAATATTAAGATATTAATAAAAAAAAATCATTCACATAATAACAGTTCATACTCAAGTAAAGTTGAATGTGTTATGTCGTGAAAAGTGGTAGAAGAGTATATCAATTTTGTATGGTCCTAAGTACGAAGATTATTAATCTTGTGTGTCGTTGGGTGATAACCCCTTGAAACCACGACTTTAAAGAGCCTAGAAACAACACATGTGCAAACCTCCTATGAGTTTTGATGTCAAGAGCATATATCCAGATAATTGAATTTATTGTCAAATATCGTGTAAATTTATATAATTGATGGCATCTTATTTATGATTAGCTGGTATTTGATATAGTTTAAGTATCTTATAATAAATCTTTTGGTCACTAGCTTACTATGTATTCTTTTGTGTTTTGTTATTTTTTTACAATAATCATTTCGTGATGAGTAGATGGTAAAGTAGGTGATAGTATATATATGGTGCAAAGCAAACATTGTGAGGAAGTAGTTTTATAGTTTTGTGTAGATGTTTAGTATAAGAGTATTTCTATTTTGAAAAACTCAAATGATTACAGTTAATTTGTATATGTTATATTGTTATAGTTATTATGGTAAATAAGTGTATTAATATCATATATCTTTCTAATTATCTTGTTTTGTTTTATAAATTTTATAATATATAATTTAGTAGTTTTATACTATTTAACAGGATATTTTACTCTAGATTATAAGATCATCAAAATAAAATTTAACTTAGACTATTTATATATTATAATTTAAATATACTTTTAAACGGGGTAAAATTTCTCATATGCCTTTTTATATTAAGTATTCAATATTTTTGATGTAGAATTAGAGAATATAGACTTTTAATCAACTATGTCGTATAATATAATTTAGAAAATTATATTTTAAATTTAATTTGACCTCAAAAATAGATATAAATAAAAGAATTATACTTATATATATATATATATATATATATTATAATTTGGTAATATTTTTGACATAATATAAAAATCGTCAAAAACTTGTTAGATGCATGATTTTGTCAAAATTGAATCCAAGACACAATCATCTAATATAATGTGATTAAGACGTTTCATTCTATCAGGAAATAGAATTTCTTTTTATCGTTTCTTTTAATTGTGTGTCAAAATTGCATCCAAGACACAATATGTAATTTTATAAATATTTTTCAGCCTTTAACTAAATAATTAATGTTTCAAATTAAATAAATTTTACAAGAATTTATAACTTAATTTATAATGATTCATAATTTAAAAGAAAATATTATAATATATTTGTACTTTTAAATAAAAATAATATTAAATTTTTAATGTTTAAACTAAATTTTAATTAAATAATTATATTTAGACAATATTTTTTTTACAACCTTTAAACATTGATTATGTGTCAATATGTGATTAGTTAAAAATTACTCCACAATCAATAATAACCATAAACATTGTTGTAAAATAATTTTTATCAATTACAAATTAACACGTAATCAATATTTAATATTGTAAAAATAAATATTGTGTAAATATTAATATCCATTTTAATTTGAACTAAAAGAAAAAGCCGATGAATAAGCTCATCGAACTCAATTTGCTTTATCATCCTTATCTACAACTTTCAAGACCCAACTATTTGAAGATGATTGCAAAGAACAGCACAATTTAGTTGTCATCCTCATGCAATAAATTCATAAAGTTTCATAAAAACTTCTCAAATGTTCCAAGAAGATAACCACTGATTTCTTCGAAAATCCACTGATCTTGAAAAATCACCATCAAATATAAGAGAGCATCAACACCCCTCAACACTGAAGCGCTTTTGAGTATCTTGTATATGAAATCATTTCTTCAAGACTATATCTTATTTTTCTAATCGGATTTTCTTTTTGTATTTTTAATTTTTCTCAGTATTTCTAAAATTTTTTAAATTTTTTAACTGACCTTAGAATGTATGATTGGGTAAAGATAATTGTCTTTTTATATTTACTCAACTCATTTTTCTTTTCAAACTTTTTTCCTGATCCATCCTAGTGCCACAACGTATTAACTCCCTCTCCCCTGCACTCCTTATACATCTCTCTCCCATATACTCCACGCAAGCTTGTGCCATTAACAAGAAGAAGAAAGATACAAATTTACATTTATTAAATTTTTATATTTGGGATATGGAGTGTATTTATATGTGTGTTTTGTTGTACTGGTGTCAAAATTTGTAGTTGAACATAAGTAGAAAACAAATTTAAGAGCCGAGGGTTATGAATATGTGGATATAGAATTGAATACTAAATTTTAAAATTTGATTAAGGAGTGTATCAAATTTTAAAATTTAGTTACAAGAGATATTGAATTTGGGTTGAATGTTAAATTTTAAAATCCGATTAAAAAGTTCATTGATTTGTTAAGGAGTATATTGGATTTCGAAATTCAATATATAAATATATATATATATATATATATATATATTGTTATTTTTTTAATTTTATTTATTTTGTGTATTATAGAAATGATAAGAACATGAGGTGTCTCTATATATTGGGTTAAGAGTTCTACATAAAATAAAGCTAGACGGAGATTTACAATATCTACTCGTAGAATGGATTGTGATAGTAAAGTTGGATAAACTATAACTTTAGTTGGTCGTGATGTTTAGAAGGATGTTATTGAGAAACACATGGATGTTGTTCACCAAGAAGATGAAAGGGTTGGATATCCTAAAGGTATAATCGACACTTCTTTGTTGACAAGCTATGTTGATTACATGCATATGCATTGTGGGAAGGTAAGGTTAGTAATGTTTTTTTTATGTTCATTGACTTGTTTAAATTTTATATGCAATTTTTATGTCTAGGATCAAATGAAGCAAAATTTTCTCTTCCATGGAAAAAAAATTAAATAAATGTGGAGCATGTCATCTAGTTGTTCAGAATTATGCGTTGAATTACAGTTTAATGTCTCTTTGCGACATCCTGTACGATTACGCTGAAAAGGAATTGATAGGCATTTGTTGAGAAAAGACATAGAGAGGCAAACATTTTCCATCTCCGTATTGGTGAGATGACTGTCACACTGGATGATGTGTCTGCATTACTACATCTTCCTATAGTGGGATAGTTTTGTCTGAATGAACCCTTAGACTTTAAAGCGACTTTAGAAACTCTCATGGACCTATTGAATGTGGACTGCATGAGGGATGCATTTGAGCTCAGGCAATGTCATGGTCCCCATGTAAGACTAGGTTGGTTGAAAGACCTATATAACGACTATTGTGAAAACCAGCAATGGAAGTATGTCACACGAGCCTACTTATTGCATCTTATTGGATGCACATTTTTTATGCATAAGAGTGTCACGTACATTCGTGTATCCTACTTAATTTTTTTTATAGACGTGTAGTCAAGTGACAGATATGCCTAGCGAGTTACTGGACTTGCCCATTTTACAAGCAGCTTGGAGATGCTAGCTTTGTAGAGACAAAACAATTGGCTGGATATCTGACTCTTTTACAAGTACACATATATCTTGCACTTCGATTTCCTTTATTGTTTCATTATCTAAATACATTTACATTTTTTCGTAGAGTTAGATATATGAGCACTTCCTTAGGATGGAAACAAAACAATTGTTGGCTAGTTATGATAAGGTTAGACCTTGGGCCACATGTTTTGTGATAGGGAGGCAGATTGTCTGTATACATGAGGCCAGGGCACAATTAGATGCCTTGACATATGATTGGGTGATATAGGCCCCATATGGATCACATTGAATCACTCGTCCACATATGACAATTTATATGTTCCCTAGCTTCACCGAGATGGGTGGGATTGTACACTGTCATCTACTTGCCCGAACTTGTGTTAAAGAAATTTGGGTATGAGCAACCTATCCCGAGATTGCCAAATGTTGCTCCAGAGGTTGACTTCGCAACCATTGATAATTTTTGGTTACGCTTCGTCGAGCATGTGTTGGTGAAAGTTACAACAACCTCCTTTCCATTTGTATGTGTTAAGGGATACCTTCAGAAGGGTATCCCATCCTTATGTTATTCATGTTGACTTTGTCGACATCTCCTAGATGACATTCCAGTTCGCAGGAGATTGGAGTTAGAATCTAGTTTATTGGTATTTAACCATACAATATTTATGTATTTATGTTATGAATTTTTGTTAATTAATTTTTCTTTGTTGTCATTGCAAGGTTTTATCATATATTTTGTAACAATCTTATAAAGGATGATTGTTTGTTGTGATGTGAGTGAGGGCACTATAGTCTGGGACCGGACTAATGAGGCATTACAGATAGGTCATGAGGCATCCGAAGAATATACTCTTAATAGTAGAAGAGGTTGCAATGTATGTGACAAACGTTCATCTACATTTGGTCAACGATGTTTTTATTGTTTTATGTTGTTTTGAACTTCAAAGTAATGTTTGTAATTAAATAACTTTGTATTTAATATTTTAATTTATATACTTTGTTTACAAAAATGGTATTAATGTTCATCAACTCTACAAAATGTTTGCATTCTACTGATTTAAAAAGATGAACATGCTCGAGCCTCGAGATAACAATTGGTAGAAAATATGATATCACCATCGGTAAAGGAAAACTTTATTGTAGGTGAACCTATAAAGATAAAATTCATAAATGGAACTTATTTTATAATGGTAGAAAATAATAATCTTTTTACCTGCACAAAAAGAGAATCATAAACATGTTCTGTACTAACTAGTTGATATCGTCTTATATTTAAAGGTGGTGTAATAGGTAGTGGGAAGATCGTAATATTCTGAACTGATGAGAAACATACTAAGATGACATTATATCGATTAACAATAGCATTGCCCATGTCTGGTATAATCATCAACTTGTTCATATTATAGCCTATAATTAATTATACAATTTTTTATGGAAGAAAAGGTAAGACATAATAAGTAAAGTGTAAAGTATAGCAACACATACCCGTGATTGTGAGTCGATTGACAAAGACTTCTGATAACGGTAATTCTTACCATTATCTATGGTGCAATTTTCTTACCAAATCAACTCTCTTGAAGCTTGAAACACGCTTAATCCTCTCTCTAATCTAACTTTGTGAATAACTTCAGTAGGTTACACACACATTTAGTTTCATCACTAATTTCTCAAATTTTGTAGGAACTTTGTGTGCTTTGGAAGGACATTCAAGCTATCAAGAGTGGAGAACCAAGGAAGAGCTTAAAAAACGAAGTTTTGAAGAAGTTTTCTACAAAAGTGGCGCCTGGGCGCCCTTCAGCTTGCACTTTTTCCATAATTTTGGCGCCTGGGTGGCCCTGGAGGGCGCTGGGCGCCCTTTGATTCGCTTTTGGAGCTTAAATGATGGAGTTTGGGCGCCCCAGAAAAGGGCGTTGGGTGCGACTTTTTGCTGACGTGGCACCCTAGACCTATAAAAGGCACACAGTTTATGAGGGTTGCATCTCCTTGGCGGTTGAAGCTCAGAAACACGATTTTGGACCTCTTGGAGCTAGTTTTGGGCAGTGGGAACTCTCCCTTCTTCCTCCTTGGGTCTCCATCTACTCCATTTTCTTCCATTGTAAGCTCAAGCTCTCCATGACTATGGAGAGCTAAGTTCTTTTTTTGTTGGGGAATGATGTAAACTTTACAACCCACTTGTAAATGCACTTGTTTTAAATGAAAATATACGTCTTTCATTACTTGCTAGTGTTTATTTCTTTGCTTAAAGCTTGTTATGACTTGATCAACCATAGCATGATGTTAGGGTTTGCTTAATATTGGGAAATGTTTTGTGAACCTTGAAATGGACTAAACACCTAAAGGAAATAGTGTCTAGGGATAGAGCTAGGACCTTTGGTTGTCTTAAACTTCTTTTCTTAATGCGGATGAACTTGTTAGGTTGCCAAGGGATTGAGATTTAACAAATGAATCTAGGCTTTCTCACCAAGGGATTGGGTTTAAGTAACTTAGNAAGTTGACAAGAACAAGTTAATGAAGAAGAGTGTGTTAGTGCATTTCCATAGGGGTGTATTAGTTGAAATCATTCTCCAACATATCCATTCCATATCATCTTAAATCATTTCATTTTCTAGTGTTTTAACCCCAAGAAGGCCACTTTACCATTTATGCATTATGTTTACTTTCATTGCACAAATTCACATTAAAGGGAACCATTCTTTAGCTTAAATTAGTAAGTAATTATATGATAGTAGAGTAGTAACAGAGTCTCTTGGGAAACAATATTCGGTCTTACCGGTTTATTACTTATAACGATTTGGTACGCTTGCCAAAGTGTTAACAACTTCCTTAGTTCTTCTAGTCAATCATAGATTTCCACTAATCTTGCATATTCCACTAATTTTTTGGAGTGAAATTTGTTTAAATTTGAATATAGAAAGTTTGTAATTTTTTTTATTTAAAAAAATTGTAATTAAATGGACTGGTGAGCCAACCTGTTTACCCACCAACCTGTGGTGGGTCGATCCGGGTTCAGATTTTTCTGGCTCGCTAATAAATGAGCCGGGTTGGATTGGCTCACTAAGTGACCAACCTATGGTGGGTCGGGCCGGGTCGAGCCGGGTTACCCGTTTTAACAGCTCTAACCATATGTTTGTATTAAAACGCAACCACAACTTTCACTATCAAATCCTATATGTTGAATTCGATCAAACTCCTTAACAATGAGTTCTAAAGCATATTTTTAAACATATCCAACCAATATTTTATACATGTTTGGCTTAAAAGCGTCAGTAATAAGATTTAGAATTTTTTTCAAATGACGCCTTTATTTCACTTTGTTGTAGGATGATGATGTTATGAATTACATCCAACATGAGTAGAGGTCTCAAATACTTCTTCTTGATACTTTCTTCAGACTCAAGTGAGCATACCCCACCCTAATATAATGACATGAACAATATCATAAAACATTTAGCAAAAACAGCTAAATAAAATTATATTCAAACATACCTATTAGATATTGTGTTTTCTAAATGCATTACTCGATTTGTCCATGCCTTTACAAGGTATTTCTTATAAAGAATGATCCAAGAGTCATTGGCATATTCAAAGAATAAAGGTTATGAATTACAAGCATGATGAAGGTGATCAACGCAATCACTTAAGATTGACTCATGTTCATAATCCATGAAATTTTCCCATGCTTCCATGACAACATCCTGCACCTGAAAACAATTGACTAACATTTTGCACTTGGCTAGCACATTTTTTTGAATTGTAACACTTAAGGAATACAATGTCAACGACATTCATCAAAGCTAGGTCTTTATCGCTAACAATGACTTGTGGACCACCATCAGATGTCAGAAATAATCTTCTTAGTCTTTCCAAAGCCCAGGTGAAATTGTTTTGTCATTCACTTAATAAAAATGAAAAGGTAGTTGAGAAAGTCAACCATGTTGATGTGACTCCAACTATCTCAAGCAACGACAACCAATATTTGTTACTTTTGTAGGTTCTATTTATGAATAACACAATATTAAATGCATTCAAAAATTCAAATACATAAGGATGTGCCCAAAATAGGTCACTTATCACCTCATATTCGTTTGTACATCTACTCTAGTAGATGTATTTATCATTTTCTAACATCATCATTAGCTGTTGTAATTCAATTATTGAACCTCTAAATTATAATTTGTAAGTGTATCTTGCATTATATACTTACTTGATTGATGTCATATTACACTCATTATTTTCTTTTATAGTAAGGAAAATGTTTGTAGGTTTCACTTGAATCTTAGTCATACCAATAAGCAATGTGTGTTTAATGAATTTTAACCACCCAACCAAAATAGTGACCAACTAAAATATGTGACAAATAATGGTTTTGATTTCCACACATTACCTTTAATATCCACTCCTCTCCATTAAAAATTGATTTGCGTATCAATTTAAAAGGACAATCACATTTTCTTGTGTTGGATATATTAGGTTAAACATTAGATTTGTATTTTCTGTACTCTCCACCCATTTCTCATCCTAACAATACATGCATCTTTCTCCCAGGGTTGACCATTAATTTTATTAGATTTTATAATAACAAAAAAAAAACAAAATCGAAAGCAATCTCTCGAATCCATTGAACTGACTCATCATGTGTGGGAAAAATCTAATCAATTATAAAGTTATTTGTGCAGTTTTCCTCGTACATTTCTTTTATAATTGAAGAGAAATCTGATATGAAGTTAAAATTGATATCAAGAAAGAATATGTCACTCATTCAATAATAATAACAGGAGATCAAAACATTCATAAAACAAAACAAGCAAAACTAATTTAAAAAAAAACAAAAAAAATAATATTAAAAAATATTATAAAAAAAAGTACTAAATTTTGAAATTCAGGACAAAAAACTTAACCAGATTAAGAAATTTGGTGAATTTCCTAAATCGGATTTTGAAATGGTTTAAACCCTCATTTGATCCTCGTGTCAATCTCAATTTGGTCATTGATATTTTTTTTTTTCTCAATCGGATCCTATTATTTGTGAAAATGAGACAATTAAACCCTCTCCGTTAAATTTTCACTAACGCCGTATAACAGTTGTTGAGTTTGATTTTTTTAAATGACATAGCATTAGATATTAAATTAAATGAATTCCAGGTAGATGTGTAATTTTTTTTTATTTTTCCTTACCTTCTGCATTCTCCCTCTTCATCTTCTTCATCTTCAATACTGAACCAAGGTCTCCACAGATTCCTCAACCAAATAAATCCAAGTTCTACTTCTTCTACGGCCACCAAATAAATCCAAGTTCTACTTCTTCTACGATCCTACTCAACGACCCAGATAAAAAAAAGCTTATTCAATCCTTTCTCTTCCAGTCTTTCTTGGAATTTAGGTTCTTACAGTATAATAATTAATTATTGATTATTAGAGAAAACAAATAGAAGTCACATAGTATCCACATTCACCCTTCTTCCACTGGAGAGAAGATTGTCAAACTCTTGTAAACAAATATGAGGAAAGTTTTCTTTTAGATAATAGTAGGAGGGGGGGACTTTTGGTTGATTGTTTGTTAAACAGGTTCTATCCTGTGAAGAGGGTTAGGCCTCTATTGTTCATTGTATACAGATATTCTTTTGTGAATAAAAGGGATCTTTCTCCATACCTGGTGTGCTCTGTTTGAGTTTTTGAGTTTCTGATTAGGTTCATTGTTGAGGAACCTATCACCAACATAATTATCTCCAATATTATCCAACGAGGCATATGCCTCCTCATCTTTCCCTTCAAAAAGAAATATGCTTGTCAAGTTACATAATTTTTAAAACTCGTAGTCAGAGCTATCCAATTGCAATTCATTATCAACTCCAATTTGCATTGTCTTTTTGCCCTTCCTTCCTATTGAAGCTGAAGTTGCACCTGGACCTTTCTTAAAAGCATAGGAAGATCCAATAACAATGCCACCACTTGCTTTTTTTTGCTTGCTTGTCTCCTTGTATAAATTATTGGTTCTCCAACATCTCAAGCTTCATAAGCAATTGCCTAATTAAGAGTGAGATCATCATCAAAAACCAACTCAATTCCCGCTTCTTCAATATCATTATCATTATCATCATCCACTCGTCCTATTAACCACTCATTGCACTCATCAATGTCATTTAGTACAATAGGGCCTATTTCATCCCTAATATTGTATCCTTGAGCAAGTTATTGGTTATAATTTATGTAATGTTTTGGTCCAACCTATTCCTAATTTTGAATGAATCTACAATACAATAAGTAAAATGTTAATCAATTCCTCCCTATTTTCTACAAAAAATAAATAAATAAATAATAATAATAATAATAATAATAATAATAATGAAATGAATCCTGTCATGACAACATTTATTACTTGCTCAAATACACTCTAGTGAATGTTACTGAAAATAAAATTTACAATACTGTGATTCATGACTTTGTAAGTCCTTCATGATCTTAACCATAATCTTGATTTTAACTAGCTTGGCCAGACCACTCTATGACACCCAAAATGGCAACCAAGAAAAACCAGCATCACCACTATCATTTTGTGCTGGCTATAACTCCGCCACCGATTTCTGCCATGGCATCACCACAACAGATTTCAATGACACTAAAGCAGTATGATTTCATATCAATCAAGAAGAAGAGATGTTAAATTAAATGTCAAAGGTAGATATAACACAGCAACTTATCATGAACATTGTATCCTCATATTGCAAACACAAGCACAAAGAAAAGCACATGTTGAAAGTTGCCTCAATATTCTATTATCCAGATAAGTGTTTAGCAATGATAGTTGGGCCAGCTGTAATGTTTTGAAGACATAATTAGACCCCAAATGTTAAGAAGATAGAATGAAAAACTGTCTTCAAAAATATTACAATAAACCATAGAAGTATTTTATTTATTTTTTTCAGATTTGCATGACAGTAAATTACAGGAGCATATTGTCCAATTGGGTTTATGATGTAACTCATGCAACCAAGCCCATGTTCTTGTCTTTCCTTCTCTCTTTTACATTTATATTTTTTCGCTTTTCTATGCGACTTGGATCCCATTACGTATGTAGACATATAAAAAATTTACATCCCACCATTGCCCTGAATGATTGTTGATTGAATTTTATCTAAACCTGCCAAACCAAATATCTTATCTCATGTTGACTCTTAATTCACAGGTAATCTTCACATTAACCAGCACGATGCAAATATTCCCTCTCAAGTTGTTCATTTCACCCGTACCTTCAAATACACTAAGTCCACTCAGCAACTTTGTTTAACATATTTACAGCAGAAAGTACAAATCCTTTAGATGGCTTAATCATCCCTCTTTCTCACTAATATTAGAAACCAGGAATTAAAAAGAAAAACAAAAGAAACATTTTACCAAATTGGATGAAAAAAACAACAAATGTGAAAGAAATTTCTCCACAAGGGTTTCCACATCACAAAGGATTTATCCACTCAACTTACAATAGCAACAATCTATCCTATATTTCTTCCTGCTGATATATAACTAACTCGCTCATTAATATTCTAACCAACTAAACTAAAATGATAAATAAACTAAAAGGATGACTAAAATGATAAATAAATAGTATCATGCAAAATAAAGTCAAATGCGAATTAAATAAAAACAACATTCTGTCTTGAGCATAGTGCAATTTGCTGGTAACAGCGAGAATAAAAACCAGCTAGAAATTAAATAACAGATCATTCATGAAAAAGTGATTACTTGTTTAAGATACTCTCTTCATCAAGATTAACTTCTGAAGAAAATTTTTCAAGTACTGATCTTATGGCATTCTCATACCAGAATTCAAGCTAATCAAGCGCTTCGCTAGCTCACCAATTTTCTGGTACACCAAAAATGTAAGCATCATCTTTCAAAGTAACACTTAAAACACCTACTATACGTAACAAACACCCAGTGACTTGAACGCTGAGAAGCACTTTTAAGTGAACATCCTGGTGCTTCTTTTACTAATTTTTCTCCTTTTTCATACAAATTTGACAAGACATTATTTCAATGGACCAATGTCCTGAGAGCAGAAAACAGAAAATGTAAACAAATCTATTAGAGCTGCTTACCATAGGCCTAAAACAAGATGAGGTTTTCTTTTTAAACTGATAATCATATTTGTTATAATTGAAATTCATTTTATTGAATTTTTCCCTTTTGGATGAAACTTTATGAAAAGAGAAAGTGTGAAATTCATTTTATTGAAAATTTTTCAAATTGTTATTTTTAACTCAAGAACTAAAGCTCTAAAGTAAACTATAAAGTGTCTGTGTAAAGTATATCTCTCTATTACATGGCAGATGAATCTCCTTTTATAGGGTCAAAGAAAGAGAGAAAGGGAAAGAGGGAACCTTCTCTTCGACGCTTCGAGCATCTTCCAATCGGACGGTCTACGTTTGCTCTCCTCTCCAAGCCCTCAGATCAACTTTAATCTCTTCGCCTCACTGGTCAGCTCCGGTCACGTGCTCGAGCTTCGAGTCAAGATCGCACCGTTGGAGCTCATCTTCCTCTCGCTTCTCTCTCTCTCGAACCCTATAGCTTTTGGATGTTCTTCAAAATGAGATGCTCCACCCTAAACAAATTCCCCAAGACAGCAGCTGCCACACACCGTTTCATTAAGTTTAGCTGCAAGCAGCGGCCCAACGTAGAAAATAGCTAGTCCAAGGGTGTTGCTCCCTCAACGCCCCATGTGGTTCCTTCACCTCTCCGTAATTTCATTTATTTCAAAAATTTCTTCCATCTCTTCGTTATTTTTTTTATTTTTTATGAAAAGGATAATCATATTCCGTCTAAAAAAAACCAGTAATCAAATTATAACCCAAACCATGATCAAAATGTGAATGATTACCAATGTGAAATTAGCTGGTTTTCGTTTTCTAAAAATCGGAGCTTCAACAGTTCAAATCATCAACCAGGACTACCATAACCTTTCACCTTTAAAAAATAACAATCAGAACCATAGTATTTTATGAAAAGGAGAATGACATTGGGACTTAACAAAGCAACTGAGTCATCAAGTTAGAACACAAACCAGATCAAAATCAAAGCTTTTTTACCGATAATCTTTTTATTCTCGTGTGGTAACATATGTCCTGTTTCTTGCCCTCTTCACCAACTTTGTTGACAGAAAAGCGTGAGTAATAATGACACTCACCACCCATGAAACCAATCACATTTACTTTATATTTTATCCAAATAACATATGTAAAGTATTGGAAAAAGAGCCCGAGTAGTCTTTTCTTGTTCATTTTTCTTACATCAAGGGTTAAGTATTCCACAAATATATAAAAACCATGGTTATTTCTTTGCACCTTTTTCGGTACAGATTGTCCAGCCTTTCAAATTCATTTGAAATATAATGAAAATTTGCAATCATTCAATTTGCTTAAAAATGCATCTATATCTTTAGAAGAAACAAAGTACTGCTGAAAGAAAGAAACTCTGGAACTAGAAGTCAAACTACCACTTTAAAATATTACAATCAACATATATGCATTATATCTGATTGTTTCATTGATCTA
Organism: Vigna radiata var. radiata; assembly: GCF_000741045.1. Taxonomy (NCBI): domain Eukaryota; kingdom Viridiplantae; phylum Streptophyta; class Magnoliopsida; order Fabales; family Fabaceae; genus Vigna; species Vigna radiata. The sequence continues at coordinate 31,311,320 of NC_028358.1, forward strand.
GAAAACAAACAATACTGCAAAACATATTCAAAATCAACCTCCATTATTAACTTTTGTAATCGTAGAAAACAAACAATACTCTAGTTAGTTGCATTAGGCGGAAAAATCGAAACTCAAAGCTGAATAAATCAAATTTCTATATCGAAAATAGAAATAGCCTAATTATAATCAAACATCAAAACCATCAAATCAACTGAGTGACCCATAAATCCCAACTGGAGTACATGCAAAAAGAATTGATACAACAGGCATACATTAAATTAATCAGATCACAGCTTTATCGTGCATCAGATGACCTTACCACAAATAATAACTAATGATCTTCCAATTCTTTTTTCTCGCTTCTGAGTTTTACAGGTCATTAGCAAAATGAGAGTGATTATGACAGAAGACTCAATAAGCATACATAATAGCTCATTCCTTCTAGAGGTGGATTCCTAGTAATTAATATTAACATGCTATTAGAACAATTTTGATATCCCCTTTTCACATTCAAATCCAAAAGTTACTCCCTGGCAATAGAATCACAATTTGCTGACAAGCTATTGCACTGATTCTTGTTACAAAAATCAGCATACCATTCTGATAGAGGAGATGTTTCGGTCCATGAGTGACACCTGCCTATTAGAAATGGATGTGGATCCACCACCAATACTCGGGCAAAGGTCTGACTTCCATTTCTTGTTGCAATAAATGGACAATGACTGTTGGTGAAAGTTTGCTGCTGTATTAGTTATAGTTTCTGATTTGTATTGATTTAATTTGGGTTTGTGTGGAGAGAGTAATTGGATTTGTGTGTATTAAGCACCATTTCCTGGTTTTTTAACGCAAATTTGCCTATAATATTACGAAAATAGGCAAAAAGTGAAGTCGTGTCACTCCTGCACGATTTCAAATAAAGAAGTCGTGTTATTCCTGCATGACTTCACACTGTTCATTTGATTTAAGACATGGTAATCGATTACCAAATACTTGTAATCCATTATCAAGACATTTTTAACAAAAAAAAAATAAAAAACAAACAAAGTCGTATGGGGTTTGACGGCTTCTACTATTAAAGTCGTGCAATCCCTGACGTTTTCACTTTTTATTTTCTTTTTATTTTTAAATTTTTTTATTAGTTAAAATCTTTTATAATTTATAAATAATGTTTTTAAATATATTTTAAATAATTAAAATTATATCTAATTAATAATTAAATTTTTTAATAATATTAAAAAAATAAATTTTATATTCT
>NC_028358.1:31312931-31340973 GCF_000741045.1 Vigna radiata var. radiata
TTAATTATTTTAATTAAATAATTTATAATTGTAATTATGTAATTAAAAAATAAAAAAAAATTATGTCTTTATGAATTTATTTTTGTTTAATATAATAAATTTACTTAAACAAATATTTATTATAATTTTTTTTATTATAATTAAATATAATAAGTTTATACATTTTTATTTATTTAATCACAATAATTATTTATACATCTTATGTTCGCATGCGCTGATTTACTGTGTTTGTATGTACTGATTTGCAAAGATGGAAAAGCGGGGAAAAGGAAAGATTTGTGAGATTGTACCTTTTTTACCATCTCGCAACTTTGGTAAGATTTGCTATGATTTATAGCAAAAAGTCTTGTATACCCCTGCGCTATTTCTATAATTCCACGACTATTTTAAAGCCATGCACAGTTGTATTCGGTTACACGAGGGAGGTTCTTCACAGCTTCTTGTTGTTGTTCTTCACAGACCCTGCGAATGAAGGTGACGGAGGTGGAGGATGGTGGAGGGTGGACGATCTTCTTCTTCATAGACCCTCCGGATGAAGGTGACGGAGGTGGACGATGGTGGAGGGTGGACGATGCAGTACGTGTGACCAAATGAAATTTGTATTCGGATACACAATGGTTGTATTCGGTTACAAAAAGCACGTGAATGTGAAGGATGTTGTATTTGGTTACGTCCAGGGAGTATTCGGTTCTCATGGTGTATTCATTGGCTTCTTCTTCTTCTTTGCACCTGCACGCAACAGCCTAACCCTTTCTTCTTCTTCTTTGCACCTGACCCTCGCAGCTGCTGTTTGCACCTGCACGTAGTGGACGTTGCTGTTTGCACCTGACGAAGGCGAGGATGCACAACATGCAACAGCCTAACCCTTTCTTATGTTTGTGTTTCAGGTGAAGGAGTAGTGCGTTAACTGGGAGGTAGATGGTCTCTTATTTCAACTGTGAAGTATATCTCTTATTTCAGTTGTGAGATTTAGTTTGCATAACAATCTCATACAAAACTTTTGAAACAAATGTAACATTTTTTTACCGTTAATGTATTTTAAGGGATGTGAAACAAATCAGATTTTCAAATAAAATTGAGAATTATAAATTCAAAGTTTAATATGTTAATCACTTCATAAAGTTGAGTGAAAAAAAAATATCAAAATCTTACCGTTGAAACAGAGAAAGTATTAGTCAAATAAAAGGGATCATTTATGCCAAAATCTATTTTAATTAACGTTATTATAAAATAGGAGACTATGAACAAGTTGCAGTGTTATGGTATAAAGGAGACAAAAGTTTTGAAAACTTTTTAAAAGCTGAAAAAATAAACATATATTTAAATATAACATTAAAAAATAACATTTTATATTACTTTAATAACTAGGGGCATTTTGGTAATCTTTAATTTCTATCTATTAAACTAATTTTTTTTAATCCATCACATCAATCAAATCCTACACTAATTCTTTTCCCTCAAATTTACTCTCAATTACCTACAAATCCACTCAAAAAAACAACAAAATTACTCTTAAATCTATTCAAATCATCTCTCCCAAATCACCTCCCTCAAATTTATCCAAAAGAAGAGAGCATTAGTGTTTGTGGTTTTGCTTGAGGTCAAATTTGTTCTCGAAGTTAGTTTTACTAGATGGTTTTGTTGTTGTAGTTATTTTATTTTAAACATTAATTACTTGTTTTGGCTTAATATATTATTTTAAAAAAAATTGTAAATTGAATATTTTACCGAATTCATTGAAATAAAGAAGGTTTAATACCTATTTTGGTCCCTCTTTTCGTAGGGTCTGTTCAAAGTGGTCCTCCCTTTTCTCAAAAGTTCAATAATATCCTACTTTTCGCAAAAACGGTGCACGTTAGTCCTTTTTGCTTACGGCGTTAAAAAGACTAATGGTAGAACTGCCCCCTTGGCACAAATTTGATGAGTTGGAAACTCATTATTGACGTGGCACTGTGACATTTTATATGTGTTAAAATAAACGTAATTTAAAATCATGTGGAATATTTAAAACATAGGGTTAAAATAAAATTAGGATTAACTGCATTTGGGGTAAAATCAACTTGCGAATTAAGGGCGATTTAGGGTTCAACAATCTGGTTCAGCAACCCAAATTTTGATTCCTGGTGAAATTGCGTTCATGGTGTAATTGAATTCGTGGTTTGCTCAAGAGTGTGGTTCGTTCAACAACGAATGGGTTTTCTGGCCATTCGTGCTGCGCTGCAGTTAGCAAAGTTGTTGTTCCAAAATTTAAAAGCAAAGGGTTAGGGTTAAGAATGACTTCTTCACAAAGTTGTTCTTCTTGTTTGAAGACATGGGGCAAAGGATTTTCACATTCCTCACATCGTTGTAACGAAAGTTGCCATAACTACAAGGAATGTTTTGAGAATTTTGAAAATTTTATGTGTTCTTCATGTAGAGGCCGATTATCAGTTTCTACTGTAATTAAAATGAACAATCTGGGTTCGTGTAAAAAAGTTCGTTTTAGTCCCCCCAATGGTTTAAAAATGTTAAATGTGGTCCCCCTTTTCTTTAAAAATTGTGCAATGTGCTCCCTAACGTATATGGCTATCATACATATTAAGGATACCTAACAGAATATATCATTAGATATATGTTTATGTTGAACAAGAAGATGATAGTTTATGCCATTGAAGAAGCTGTCACATGTTACCAATAAGGAGTATTGGTAAAACCTGAAGATGTGTTTTGATGATGCTGCAACTTGTAGATTTTGGATATAGTAGAAAAATATTTAAAAAGCAACTTATAGATTTTGAATGTAGTAGGAAAATATTAAACCTTGTAATTTTTACTGGAATAATCGATTATGGACAAGCTATAATCAATTATCACATGCTTTTTGTACTAGAATAATCGATTATCATGAAGCAATAATCGATTATCACAAGTCATACTTGAATAATCGATTATCACTTCATATAATCGATTATCACTTTTTGAAAACTCTGTAACGGACTCGAATAATCGATTATCACTTACAATAATCGATTATTCATGGCAGTTGGGAGCTGACCTTTGGCATTCAGTGTACTTGGCTATATATTTCGTTTTTGAAATCTTCAGAAGCAACGTTTTTGAACTGAGAAAGCAAATTAGAACATTGTGTGTCAGAGGGAAGTTCTCAGAAAGCTTTTGTTCATTGTTCCCTTGCTTGGTCTTGTGAAAGGAGAGGCTCGCGTATCGTGTGTCGATAGTCGGAGCAGACTCTCTTCAAGTTAGCAAGGTGCTCTGCCTGGTCTTGTGAAAGGAGAAGCTCGTGAATCGTTGGTCGATTGTCGGAGCGGTTCTCTTCAAGTTGGTAGAGTGGTTTTTTTTATCTTACTGTTATTCACTTAATTGTAATCTGTGAGATTGTTTTTAGTGGAACTGTTAATCACTCTTTATAGTGATTAACGACTGGACGTAAATTTTGTTGAATCGAACTAGTATAAAAATACTCGTGTGATTTTTCTATTCCCTACACTCATTTTACTTTACGCATATTAACTGTTTGATTAATCTTCTGAAAGAAAAATATTTTTGCTAAAAAGGACCAATTTCGTTTTAACTATGACCGAACACGCTTTCCGCTTACTATAAGTTTTATTCCGCTGCGTTATACTCTTCGAAAAATACCTCCTCCAATACCAACATCACAGACCTAAAAGCTTTATTAAAGCTTTCATGACTAGCTGAAGACTGGTTTTGTACTTCAATTTTCCTTGGTTGCTGATACTCTAGATGATACATGTGAGACTTCTTTGTTTAATGAATGTCTTTATTCTTAAATAGTGAAAGCCTCTTGGGATGTTTGCAGCAGCATAAAAAAGAGGAGAATTCCTTTTTCCTCACAATCTCCAAGTACGAGAAAAAACTTCATTCAATCTCGATTTCCTTTTTCCTCAACCTCAATCACACAAACTGTACAGAAAACCCTAAAATCCCAAATCAAAAAACCCCTAATATGCAAAAACCCAAATCGCAGCATCACTCCACCACATTCGTTTTCTACACCTCAATACAACCTAGTCATTCATCACGAGAAGCACATAGGGGTTATCCCAACACCCCTCGAAACACCACCCTGTGATGAATGCGAAGCTCCTTTGCCCGTTGTCTTCGAACAAGAACAACTACTTTGTGAAGAAGCCATTCCAAACCCTAACCTTTTAACTTTCGAAAACTCTGGAGAAAATAACCAGAAACCCTAACGATTACTTTTAAAATTTGGAACAATAACCATGAATCAGTACTGTAACAGGATGATTTACTTAATTACACACCAAAAATTACTCCTAATTCATTTTTTAATTACACGTCACAATTATTTATTTTTTTAAAAGACAAAACAATGCCACATCATCACATATTACACACCTGACAGTTCTGTCGTTAGTCAAGTCAACGCTGTAACAAAAAAGGGTCACTTTGAACAGTTTTTGCGAAATCTAGGACTATAGTGAACTTTTTAAAAAAGAGAGGACCACTTTGAACAAACCCTCCTAAAAGAGGGATCAAAATAGATATTAAACCAATAAAAAATTAAGTTTCGGGATGATGAGAAACACAACTAAAATGAAAATTATAAGATAGTACTATCTTTTATGTTTCAAAGATTTCACTATTTATCATTGTTTGTGGATAATGTTTTTATAATTATCAAGAAATAAATAGTTTTAATAATATAATTATTTGACAATTATGTGTGGTTTATGCTAAATTCTTATCATTCTATAAATATTATCATTGATTTTTGGTAGTACTTTTGTTTAACTTTTGTGTGCCACTTTCAAGTTAATGAGACCTCTTATTATTTAAGTTAAACGAAATAATCTATTTTTATTCCTATTGTAAAAAAACATTTAACATATTTTACTAATTATTTAATTAATAGAAATATTCTTCATTTATATAAATCATATATTAAAAATATTCGACATTTAGTATAATAACATAAATAAAAAGGATTTTTTTTACCATTATTAACATATACATGTAAAAATTGATTTGTGTGTTTTTTCTTAAGCGGGTTTAGAGGGTAGCCTTCATTTTCTTGAACTAGAAGGAAGAAAATGCAGCATGACTTCACATTAATTCTTTTTCCATTTTTGTGGTGATATTGTCAACTTCTCCCTAAGCTCATTAGCTGTACCTACTCATCAAAATGTTTAAACTATAGAGTTTATGTATTGTGTAGTTCCCTATGCATTTTTACATCATGGATCTGCCAAGATTGGGAATGAAAAAAATGGTTTTCAAAGGTGTCACTGATTCACATTGGACATTAAAAAAAAATTCTTTTAACGATATGATAATTTGTTATTAATATGTTGTTTTAAATATTTTTTAAATATAAATTTAAATAGATCAATAAAATAATGACACGTATTCTGATATAAAAATTATCAGAATATCAATATCCGATATTAAGTAATTTGTCGATGAGGACGAGGTTGAGTAGATTCAATTTCACCACTGAAACACAGTCATGCAGTTTTGAAGGAGCACACATGTTATATAAAATTAGTAAATTCAAGCTAAAGTCCAAAGGTTAAATAAATTATATTTTAGTTTTAAAACAGAATAAATAAGTATGATGAACATAGAGTGATTTTTAAGTTTTCTTTTATTTACTTTTTAAATATGATGAACATGTTATTTACTTCAACTGTCACAGTTGTTTATTTCTAGATGGTACGTATCGATTTGCTTGGTTGATTACCACAATAAAAAAAATCTTATAAAATACATTTTTCAATGAGCAAAATAATTTTTTTTTTCGTCTAAATTTAGTTTTTTATTTCTTATAGTTTAGCCTTTACTCATTTTAGTTGTATTTTTTTAGCTCATTACTTCATGATATCACAGGCATACTTGTTAAATACGTCACTGTTTAGAAAATAATCATCATAAAAACAACATAGTTTTGAGTAAAATTAAGGATTCAAAACTAAAATTTCAACTTAAAGTGCACTAAAATAAAAATATTAACTCTAAAGAATATATTTCATAAGTTTAAAATTCATAGGATGTTAGTAAAATGAATTTTGTATTATCAATCAATACGAACTCATCTATCTATCTATCATATATATATATATATATATATATATATATATATATATATATATATATATATATGGGGTTTGTTAACACGCGTACGTCTGTTTTTTAGTTGATAAGTTTTAACAATATGTACAGGATTATAGTAGACAAAAATACTTTCATTTATCATGCATTCTAAGTTTTAAGGTCAAGGACATTTAAATAATTTTCATTCTCAAAACTAAAAAAAAAAAAAGAAACCCCCAAACCCTTACTCACCTCCCTCATTTCTCTCAACCCTTTCTCTTTCATCTTTCTCACTCCAACATTTTCTCTGTCATCCCTATTGTTGCCCAATTGAAAATAAACAAATCAGAAACTCTTGCCTAACCCTAGTCCACCTGACATCGTAATTTGTTGCTCTTGCTCTGTTCGTTCATTTGGAAGATGTGTTATATATTTTCCCTTTTCATACATTATTTACATATCTACACCAACATTTCATTATATTTTTAAAGAACAAGATATTTCCCTCTATTATCCTTTTCCCTTTACACAAAGTGTTTTTTTTTTCCTTTCTCTATTGGTATGCGATACATGATGTTACAACCTAGGATTGAAAGAATTGTACTCCTAGGGAGGTCTTCTATACCTATTTCTTTAATAATGTATGAAAATTTAATTGATTTATGAAGGTTTTATTTACATGATTTAATTTAAAAATGAAATTTAATAATAATAAGAAGGGAAAATATATAACACATCTTCCAAATTACGATGTCACATGTTGTTGTGCGTGGCTGAGGGAGAGTATGGAGACGAGAGAGAAACAAATTGGATAAGTGAGGAAGGTGAATTAGAGAAAATGTTGGAGTTTGTTTTTTTTCAATTGGGGATGACAGAGAAAATGTTGGAGTGAGAGAGATGAAAGAGAAAGGGATGAGAGAAATGAAGGAGGTGAGTAAGGGTTTGGGGGTTTCTTTTTTTTTAGTTTTGAGAATGAAAATTATTTAAATGTTCTTAACCTTAAAACTTAGAATCCATGATAAATTAGGGTATTTTTGTCTACTATAATCCGGTACACATTATTATTAAAACGTATCAACTGAATATATATATATATATATATATATATATATATATATTATTTTAATTATAATAACAATCAATAAATTTATTCTATTATGATAAATAATTGAGTAGCATGTATTAGAAACTTTTATATTGTCAGTAAATTCTAAATTTCGTATTTGAATTGGTATTAATTTAATAAATAAACAATAAATACTTTTAGCTCTTAACTTTTTTTAATTTTTAATTTTTCATATTAATATAAAAAATAGAAAAGCATTAGAAGAATGAGGCATTTATATTTTCCATATGGAATATCTATGCAAGGAAAGTGATAATACTTGTTGGTATCATAAAAGTGTTGTACTTTTTTGAATTTTCTAACGGCAGATGAAAAATTCAACGGCAGAAAGTTTTGGAGAAAAAGATTTGAGATGAAGTTCTAATAACTTTTGTTGTTGAGTGTTTCCTCTTCTTCATCAATAAATTTGATGGTCAGAAGAAGCAGCTACCAAACACACTTGCCTCTGAATCTTAAAGTCAATTCAATTACATAGGTGAAGAACATGAATGTCTCAAAAGAAACACCTCCAAAGTCAAGACCAAGGGTAATTTTACTTACATTTTATTTTAAGTTTCAGGGTTTGTTTTGATGCAGTTATCTGTAAAAGTCTCTAGAAGGAAAATTTAGAAAAATTATATCAAACACATTTTACTAATTAACTTGTCGATCGAAATTACGAGGTACAAATACTATATTTTACTAGCCTCTGTTGGGTGTTCAGTAGCAGTTATTCAAACCTGGAACTTCCAAATGCCTTTTTGTGCTTCGTTCCATCCTAGAGAACTCAAACCTTAGACTTAAATTGCAAATTGCAGTCTTTTTGACAAACACCTTGCAGCTTTGCCGGACCACACACCACCACGCGTCTCGAAGTTCTTCCCAATGAACATGATTTAAAGTTCATTGGAGTGTGTGTATGTGCATACTTATACTATAATTATACTATAATATTGGGATGAAGTTTCTAAGTCTAATAATATGCATGAAATCCTGGGTTATAATTGACCATTTTCTCTGTGCCCAACTTGGTTAATCAATCACTTCAATTTCGTTGAACTGTGAAAAAATACGTGGGAATACTAAACACGATTAAATTAAAGGTATAGATGTCTCTATGCCTGTTTTCTTCCACACTGATCTAGAAAATACACCTAAAATTAATAGGGACAATCAAGAAACAGTTTCCATATTTCTATTTCTACAAACACCATTAGGGAGGTTCATGAGGCTAGCAAAACGATTAAACGAGTAAAAGATACACGAGCAAAGCCAAACTTGTTGAGATTAACGAACAATATGTGTAACAGTTTCAAATGGCCATCACCAACCCATTGCGAAACTGCAGCTGGTTGATTAATAACAAGAAAACAGAAACAAAAGAATAATAGAGGTGTCTGATTTCTCTTTTTGATTTACCATAAACACGAGGAAGTTTCGGTTTTTCGGTTGTTGGTGGTGTGTAGAAGCTGGAAGAACCTTCTTCGGCGGTAATAGAAAGCGCATTTGAACCTGGAAAAGAAGATCAAGGACCTCCTCAGCTTGCAAGCGGACCTTAGCCTTAACCACACAATTTTCTTGGCGCGAACCAAAGACCCTTTGATTCTCTCTGTCAGACTCTTCTTTCTACAGAACTGGTAGCTTCTCAGGAATACCAGCCTCTTCTCCAACATGGTGTTGTTCAGCTCAGAGTAGTAGTAGTTGTTGTTGTTGTAGTAACACCCAAAAGATTCACTCTTGAACAGTGGATTCAAACTCACACTAGCCATGCCTTGGTATCTGAATCAGAGAGAAGAAGAAGAAGAAGAAGGGAGGGAATACACACAAGGAAAACAAGCACACAAGCTAATATAATTGGCCCTGTCTTCTTCAAGTCAGAGTCATTAAAAATTTAATGGAAAAAAGAGAGTTTTGTCAGAGATGATAAGATAAGTATGTGAAAGAGGAGAAGAAAAGGTTATAAATGAAGTATCTCAGCTGTAGAAATTCAACGCCCCTAATTTTACTTTGCTGTTTTTGCGAAGCCACCATGGTAGCTAAAGTCTAAACAAAACAATCCTATTCTTCTTTCTTCTCATGTCACATTATTGTAAGCACTTTAACACGTGGACATTGATTTCAGAAGTTAATGATATAATTCAGAACAAATGCTTTTTATCCAAACATAGAAATTACTAAAAGTTGTTTTAAGTCAATCAATTTTAAACACGTCAACACATGAGAATATTTATCTAAAATTATATCCCTAAATTTTAATCTGAAAAAACTCTCTTATATGGACGGTGACTTTTGTGATCGGCCTTACTTGTTTGACCCTTCGCTTGTTACTTGCTGTTTGTAGATTGTGGCAGCTTATGTTGTGTATGTATATGAGCTATATATAATGGAAGCAAAAACAAACTCCCATTATGTCCTCCTACATATATTATCCGTATAGGTCCATGCAAGTGGAGACGATCTTCTGACCTACTTTTGTGGGCTCCATAGATGTTTTGGTAGGGTTGGATCAGAGACATCCAATGAGGGGGGTCTAGGAACATCATTCCCAAACCAGTGGGACCAAAAGCTTTGTTGGTAAACCAAAGCATGAGCCAAGGCGTGTGTCAATAAATGCAAAAAGGACCAGTAGTTACTTTCACTACCAAACGTTGTGACATGGGCGACAACAGCAGATAGTGCCTGAATACAACCGAAAAATGGCAAACAATATGAAACGAAATGTATGATGATGAAGAGGATGATGCTACATGTTGAAGATAGCCATAATTAATTGTGTGAATTGGAAGCATGAGCCATTTTCAAAAGCTATTGATGAAGGCGACGACCAATTGACAAAATATTAAAATATGCTTGAGGTATCCCGATTTATGAAGGAATTACTGGTCATTTTACATTACATATGTGATCATGATGGAAGTGCAAACTATTGTTTAAATTAGTTTCTTCGAAAAATGTATATATATTGGTGATACCTTCTCCTTTCTTTGTCGTAGTTGTAGAGAATAATATCACATTTTAGTTATTAAGACTGAAAGAAAAGGACGAATGAGCTAGCACCTATTTTTGCACATTAGTATAATTAAAAAAATAAAAACTGCAAGATATGAACTTATGAAAGATGGGTCGTGCAAGGTTTCAGTTACGTTAGGCCTTTGACTCGAGCAATAATAAAAATTTATCCTTCTTGGTAAACTAAGAAACACGTGATTCAGCCTACATGAGTAGTTAGCAGTAATAGAGTATATATTGTCATTCATCCTTTATATGGATCTGCAAGCAAAGACATTCCAGAAGCAGAAAATCTTCGAAATAAAAAGCTATACAGCAAATTTAGAAGAAAAAAAGAGGTAAAAATGATGGCAATAAATATTGTAGGAAATCTAACAGTGTTTTGTATTCATGGTGCGGATAAAACAATCGATCAATTGGTTTAGTTATAATCCAAATTCACTCAACCCAGGGTCTGTCTTGTTTGAAGTAAGCCAACTATTTCTGTTTCTGTATATACGTTGTGCACACGATACGCAATCAGTGGAGACAATCACAGTATCAACACGAAGACCAATTATCAAAAATTGGTTTTGTAGGGACTCGGGAGAGGTAAGGGCTTTTCAGCAACATTGACATGGCGATCAGCGCCAGACCTGCTTACATGCTTTCCTGGAATCAAACAAACCACACTTAACTCAATTCTCTCCTAGAAAAGAAGGATGCAGGATGCCCCTATTACTCTCTCTTCTCTTCAACAATGACAATTTTCCCACTAACTTGACTCTAAATGTTCATTACCACCGAGTATCGGCTTTATCAGCTGCTGGAACTTTTTCAGAATAACTGGGTGTATCCAAGTCAATAAGTGTCATATCGTAGGGCACAGATAAAGAATTTGACGCATCCTCGAGTAAGGAAGATTTCATTCCACCAGAATGAGATACTTCGGAATTGAGACCAGAATTTGAGGCAGCGCTACTATTAGAAGAAAAGCTTGAGAGCTGTATGTCATCTACTGATTTGTTTCCAATCAAATGCTTATTTCTTCTCACAGTGTCCATTTCTGGGCCAATTGGAACAAATGTTCGTGACCTATACTTCCTAGTTCCCTCTTCACCGCTTTCACCGTGGTTGTAGAGAACATAATCATGGTATGTCGGTGCAAACTGCCAGAAGCAATATCAAACTGTCAGAAGATATTAAACAAGCAATTGAGTCACAAAAGAATCGTACAGAAAATTCCATGGAACTAGAATTGCATCATGATGGTTGCCCAGTAATGCATCAAGTCAGATGCATAGAATTATGATGGAAAAGTGAAACTATGAGAAGAATATTAAAAGTGACACTGGCCTGGTGGACGGTATCATGGTAGAAGTCATTTAATTTCAAAGCATGAGCAAGGCTAGCTGTCAACCCACGGGATCCACCTATGTTAGCCCCAGCATATACTTTGTATGGAAATGCATAAAAATGTCCAACAGCTGCAACAAGCATCTCAACACAAATCAAAAAATCTTGAAGTAGAGCAGCTTCATCTGCATCCTTAACGTATTCTGACTTTGCAGCAAGGAAAACTAAGACACCCTAAAATATCAGAAATACAAAGTTGCGTCAAACCTCTATCTGGAATACATGATCAAATTAACAGCGAATCATTTTCAAACTCTAAATTATATCTCATAGCATAGCAGAGCAACTTTTGCTTGATTGATAAGAGTTACAATGTAATACAGCCCAAAAAAAATAATCATGGTAATATAGCTAAATGAAATCTTAGCATATATAGACAAACCCACGAGTCATAGTCTTCACCCAATTATTACTATAATCGATTATGGACTGTAGTTTTTCATGAGAGATTATTATATAGTTGGTAAATGTTTTAAATAATTTGGTTTTTGAGCAAAAGACTAGAGAAGTGAAGTCTAATAGCTTACACAAAGCAACAAATAGAGTTGATAATACAAGGAAAGGATAGACCATACGAAGAAAGAGGCATGAGAAGTACCTGCCAATAAGTCAGGAACACAACAGATTTTATTATGATAAACTTTGGGACTGGGTTGAATGGTTGAAGCAGATCCTTGCATGCCACATAAAACAAAGCAAGAGCATACAGAGCCATTGTGTAGGAGAATGTATAGATGATTGTAAGGTACAAGTATGATTGGTTTGGACTGAAGTTTCCATCCTTATATTTCCCCTTTGCATAAAGTACTAGAGTAACAACAACTAAAATTGGCTTCAAAATCACAAATTGCAAACACCCTTGCTTGCATTTACGTATAAAACGCCTGCAGAAAGTACAGGAGTGAGAGATGATCATCAAATATGATAATAATCAAGCTCTCACATTACATGTTTGAATCATACTTTTGTTTCCCAGGGATCAGAAGATTTACACTTGTAAAAAACGTAGCAGGTTTTCAAATAACACAACTTACATAATCCCACATACAAAAGTTGGGTAATACATTAATTTCAAGGAAAACTCAAGGTATAAATTTTCAGGGAAAATAAGTATTTTCAGGCACAGAAACTTGAAATTAAAACAAAAAAACATATGCATCAGATTAGCAAAAACTCACCCATCAAGTGCTATTGGAGGCAAGCAACAAGTCATCAGAAACCATGATGGCTTCAGAACCCGTCCAGTTAAACTTAGGACTACTGCTCCAGGACCACCAACCCATTCAAGACATAGCGATAGGAAATTATAAATAACCCAAGCTTCATAGCTGAAAAATCAGCCACGAGAATGTTATTAAATGCACTGCTTCCAGTTGATAAAATAGGTCATAACCCTATTTATATTTTAAACAAGTAACAAGTGACATTAACGAACTAAAGTCAGCAGAGGCACTAAAAAATGTAAAAGACTGTCAAGATCACATGAATAGAGGAAAGGGAGGTGCCATTCAGGATTATGACAACGTATTTAAGTAAGATTTCTGCAGCAAAATCCTCCTTTGCCATCTCAGTCACGTAACGAACAGAACATGAGAATAGTAATACTACTCTCAAGCTCTTTTCAGTGGCTACTTGATCAGATATGTACAAAACTTAAACTAACTTTTTAAAAGGAAAATATATGAAATTGCATCCTAGGTTTGGATTTATCTCATCCGGAGAAAGATACTAAACCAGTAAGTTCCACAAGCAACTTCTAGGGGTTTCAGGCCAGAATGACAAGTAAAACTACTTCGGATCTGGCTATTTACCCAGGTAACATTTAAGCAGAATAATTGCATCAGCCATAATCGGATACAGGTTACCTCCCAAATTAAACGAACAAAAGGAACAGAATATTTGACATGTAAACCCAGATACACAAACGAACATAAACATAATAATAAAATAAAATATTAAAAATCAAAATAGAAACAACCACAACAAAATAAGAAACATAAGATAACTTACATTTCCCGGATTGAATTAAAATAGATTGAACCAACTGGTAGAACAAGCGACAAAAATGACATCAACGCATAAACCTGTTAGAAAATTCAATTTCAAAATTCAGTGGACAAAATCATACAGACATAAAACAGAAAGCAAACCGTACGGTTCCCATTGAAAGATCAACAGCACTGTGACATGAAAAATAGAGAGTAAATAAAATATATACATATGATTTTAATGAACAAGGAAACAAATATACACAGCACGGGAAAGTGATTGTAACGAATGATCAGCAAAAGCAGATCAGATAAAGCAGCAACCAACAAAGGAGCTGCAAAGATTTCCAGAACTTCCGATTTGAAAGAAGAAGAAAATGGAACAACTGCACAATCTCCACTTCTCCATTACCACAAATGATTCGTTTTAACAATCTGTTATAACATGCATGCAGTTATAACATGCATGCACTCCACGCTATAACGTGCATTTAATTTCATATTTCAACTAGGTTATGTAAGCCAATCACTTAAGCTACTAAAGACGGCAAATAACACAAAAGCCTAACAACACAGATTTCAGCTAATATACCAAACAATAGTAGAAAAAACAAAAGTGAATTTAAATCTTCATTTTCCGAAAATAAAATGGACAAAACCTTCCTCAATCATAATTATTACAATGATAAATGCTAACATTCCAAAAGAGGCATTCATAATTAATGACTCACCGGGACCATAAAAACGATACGAACAATGAACCGCTGATAAGTAGGCTCGGTGTAATTGAGAAGATGCTTATAAATGTGAAGCAAGGACAACGCGATAGCTCCACACGTGCAAAGGAAAGCAACGGTGTACAACAAAATTGGAACCATTTTGCAGCCGAATTCCGAATTCCGAATCTCCGTCAGCGAAATCCGGCGAGTGGTGCTAACGGAGCGGAATTCATGACACGGAGGATGATACAGGAGCCGGCAGAAAGAAAGAGGAAAGTGTAAACCCTAGGCAGAATGGGAGAAATGATTGTTGGAGCGAAAAGGAGCAGATCTGGTAAGTCGTTGGAAGAGAAGGAATGGAAAAAGGAGAGGAAAATGCAGTGAACAACAATGGCGGCTACGAAGGAATCGGAATTTGGAAGGGGAGACACAGTGCCGCTAACAGGCCAATACCTCAATTTCTTCCTTTCCCTTTACTTCTAATTCTATTCCCCAACGCTCACAGGCACAACACAACGGTAAAAAAAAAATATAATTTCCATAATTTTTTTTATCCTTTATTTAATTCATATTTGCTTTTCAACTTTTTTTAATTTAAAGATTTTATTACTTCATTAATTTACACACTTTTTTATTTCCCCTGTATTCTCTGCCTGTTTATTCTCGGTTAATCGTCTTTATCTGTTTAATTTTAATTCTTTTTGGGTAACTTTTCTTATTTAATTCCAAGCTTTCAAATTATGTCATTTAAAAGAAATTATTTTTATAGGATTAGCTTTGATAAATATTATAAAAGTCAAACTATTATGACAAGATAAAATTACACTCTATATAAGGAAAAAAGTAGTTCTGCAAATGTTACAAGACTATATGTTATTATAAATTAATTTTAACTTACGAATAAGTGTATATTTTTGTTTTATTTTCCTTAAGTAAAAAATTAATCCAAAATATGTTGTAGATTATAATAAACAATGAAGGAAATAAATAGAAATAATGTAAAATAATCTGAACATTAAATTATGATATTTAAAAGTTTGAGATTAATTAATTCCATTCTTATATTCACGTTTAATAAAGGATATTTTTTTTTACTTTTTAAATAAGTTTTTATTGTTTTCTTAGTGTTCGTGTATTTTTTATGCACCATTCTAAATTCTTGCAACCCATAACAATTTTTAAATGGTCTTAAAAAAGTATTTTTCTATCATTTTTAAGCCTGGATTCTTTAATTGGCCATGCTTTTAATCTATCCACGTTGAAGCAATAATTAAAATATATAGAGTTGATTTATTATAAATTTAAAATATTATTATTACTAATTTAGTTACAGTACAATTTAAGAATTAACATTATGCTAAGATAACATCGTCTATAAACTTTTTATTTTAAAGTTTAACAAAAATATTTAAAAAATAAAATATATCTTCTAAGATAATATGTTAAAGGTAATGTATGTTTAAAGAATATCTTAAATCTATTATAAACACTAAAGAGAAAAAATTAGCATAAACGTGGTATTAAACTAGACTAGGCTAAATGTCAAATTTTTTAAACGAGATTAATAGTATTTTTGTCTATTTATATGTGAAGATCTTTCAAAGATAAATGATTAAATATTAAATGATAATTATGTAAATTGTTGCAAACCTTAGCGACCCGGAAAAGACCCGAGTCAAAATTCAAGTATCTCTCACTCACTGACAGAGAGGCAAACCTTAGAGAGGTTTAAAAGGCCAAACTTTCAGAGGCAAAAGAACGAGTGGCCTTATCCCCTCGCCGCTCCACCTTCTCTTGCTCTTCTTCGTCTTCTTCCCAACACAAACATGGCTTCTTCTTCTACCATACCTATCTCTTCTCCCATTTCCATATTCAAAAACCCCTCTCTCCAACTCCTCAGAAGACCAACCAACTCCGTTTCATTCAACACCCTTCCCCGTAACCCCACGCTCTCTTCCGTTACTTCAGCCATTACCACCCCCATTTCTTCCGTTCTCACCCAACAATCTTTCGAGGGCTTAACTCTGGACGACGTTAGCAATGGCCTCCAATTTGGCTATGATCACCAACCCGACCACGTCAGCGACCACGAACTTGACATTTCCAAGTTGTCTTTACCTTCCTCCCTCGTTCACGCGCTACAAAAACGTGGAATAACAAGCCTCTTTCCCATTCAGGTATCAGTATTTTCTTTTTTTTTTTTCAACTACCATAAATGTAAATGATTGTTCTTTGGTGTCATCAGAGAGCTGTGTTAGTGCCTGCATTAGAAGGTAGAGATATCATTGCTCGAGCAAAGACCGGCACTGGCAAAACATTAGCATTCGGAATTCCAATTCTCAGAGGTCTCACTCATGATGATGAGCAAAGTTCTCACAGGTCCATGCCATCATTATTCATGCACATTGTTTAATCTTTAAGGTTATCTTGCTTCATATATTCATGTATGTATGTGTGTTTAATTCTTGCAGGAGGCATAGCAGGCTTCCCAAGGCATTGGTCCTAGCACCTACTAGGGAGTTAGCCAAGCAAGTTGAGAAGGAGATACAAGAATCTGCTCCTTACGTGAAAACGGTTTGTGTTTATGGGGGTGTTTCTTATGTAACGCAGCAGAGTGCGCTTTCGCGAGGTGTTGATGTGGTGGTTGGAACACCGGGTAGAATAATTGATCTATTGAATGGAGGTAGCCTTACTCTGAGTGAGGTGCAGTATTTGGTGCTTGATGAAGCTGATCAGATGCTTGCTGTTGGGTTTGAGGAGGACGTGGAGGTAATTTTGGATAAGGTCCCTGCGCAGCGCCAGACCATGCTGTTTTCTGCTACCATGCCTGGTTGGGTCAAGAAACTGTCCAGAAAGCATTTGAACAATCCTTTGACAATTGATTTGGTAAAATCTTTTGTTGCTTTTTGTTGCTTGTCTTCTCTCTGAATATGCACAGTTGTTGACTATGTACTTGCTTATTTATGGAGTACGAGTGTAGATTACAAAGTATGATATTTTTTGGGTTCGCTATGTTCTCATTGTTTACCTCGAGACACATAACATGGTCATCTCATATTTCTCATCAACAAGAAGTGGTGCTGTGCAGGGAAATAGGCTCCGTGTGATATGTTGGATTGTGGTTTAAAACAGTGTGTGCTTTGGTGATGAGTGAGCGTGTGAGGATACTTTTAAAAAATGATTAAAAGAAACAATTGGATTTTTCATTTATTTCATAGTTAGTAAATTTTCGACTGTATTCCAATCTGTGTTGACTACAAAGTCTTGTAGGTGTACGTGTAACCTACCCTACTGTTTGTGATTTATTGATGTAAAACACTAAAACTCACCTGGATAGCAGGATTTACTTGAAGAGAAAGGCTCTTTGTCTTGACTGCATTAGCATAATCCTTAGCTTGTATTAATGACTTATTACATGGCTTGTTTGGGTGAGTAAAAAGTTGAACATAACTACACTATGTGTTGGACAATTATCACCTTACAAGCCAATTTTATAGAATTAAACTAAACTTTAAGTTCACTTCTTAATATAGTATGAGAGCATATCCTAATGAAATTTGTTGGGCCTATCATGCACTTGTTATTAGGTTGCTATCAGACCACCCATGAACATATAGTCCCCTGCACAAGTTGTCTATGCTTCAAGTGGGAACAATCCTTAGCTTACAAGCTGATTTTATGTTAAGCTTAAACTCACTTTCTAATGAAGGGAAAACATGAATTAATTTCCACTAAACTGACTTTTTTTCTTCTGATTCTTTTTATCAAACCGATGCAATTGTGTATATTACTGTTCTGACAAAAAGCTGAGTGTCAAACCCTCTTTGCCCCCAAGACGAGCTTGGAGTTTCTCTTTTGTTGTCAAATTGGTAATTCATGAACCCTAGGTGACAAGAAAAACTATACAAATAACAAGTTATATAAATGACAAGTTTATAATTCGAGATCTTTTCTATGTTAAATCAACGACTTTCATGAGTCCTTAGTGAATAACTAGGTGTGAGAACTTACCTATCATATACTTTTGACGTTTCAACATAGAAAATGGTGAAATCAAATACAAAATAACTTTAATAAGTTGATAATAGTGATCGGTAACCACCCTGAGTGTTTTAACTCGTTATCACCTTTCATTAAGGCCTTTGAGTAATAAGTTGAATAAGTTAAAATATCTAGACCACTAATAAGTTAAAATTACTAATGCTTACTTTATGGCCAGTAAAAGACACTCAGTTTTTTGCCGGATCAATTACTAATGCTTACCATATTGTAGAAGGAAAATTAGTCATGATTAAGATGTGTTTTAATAACAGGAAATTGATTATGATGTTTTTTTCTGTTTTATGGTGAACAAGGTTGGCGAACAAGAAGAGAAACTTGCTGAAGGGATCAAACTTTATGCTTTATCTGCCACTGTCACTTCAAAACGGACAGTTCTGTCTGATCTTATAACTGTAAGTTTTCTATTATGATTTTTCAAATTACAATCTTAAGTTGATGTTTGGTAATTTCATAAGCTTATATTTCTATATTCTGATTTGGATTGTGTTATTGTAAGATATGATAACAAAAAAAGATTTAATTGCATATATTACCACTAACCTTTTATACATTTGTGAATTTACCATTGAACTTTAAATTTCTAAAATTTTATCTTCTGAATTTCAAAATCATTCAATTCTTAAATTTCTGTCAAATGGCTGTCAAACTATTAAATTATTAACAATACGTTGTTGTGGTCAATGTGAGGTAACTTCCATTTCTGAGTGGAAATGTAAACTATATCTTAAATTACACATTTTATGACCTAACGTTTTTCATTTTTGCAAATTTTATTGTTGAACGATCAATTTCGCAAATTTTGTCTCTAAACTTTTAATTTGGTGAATTTTACTTGTAAGTTCTCAATTTTTGCAGTTCAGCCATATAAATTTCAAAACTATCCACACATGACCTCTGTGGGAATTGATATGAAGTTATTAACAATATGATTATATGACAAATAAATAAGGTAGGACAACAAAGGTGTGATTATGTGACCAATAAGTTAAGTGGATATATTTCATCTTGTATTAATTAGATGGTGAAGTAACACACCTGCGATTAATATTAAACTATTTGTTTAATTTATTTGTATTTCACTCCAGTGAATTTTTTAGAATCTTAAGATTTTGATTTCTTTAGCTGCATTCATGCTTAACATCCTACCTAGTTCATATTTTTAAATATATTATCAGGGTTGATGTTCGGATAGCGGTGAACTAACTACTACTTTTACTCAAAGCTATATAACAGAATAAAATATGGAAAATATAAGAAAAATCTAAAAAGTTGTTTTTAAATAATAAATAATTATGATTATTTTTGATATTTTATTGAGACGGTTTTTATAACTGGTGTACCCTAAACGGTTGCATAGTTAAAAAAATAGCATTAGAGTAAAAGATATTTTGTGAAATTATAATTAAATCGTTTTAATCTTATGTATGTTAGTAATATTATTTTGGTCTAAAACTACTTACATATTTACTTTCTTTCCTTTTTCTCAATCTTGTCCGAATCAATAACGTCATTATTTTACCTCAAACTCACATTAGAGCACTAAATGGTGTTCTTATATTGTTAGTAAATTGACATTAATTATAGAAAGGTAAGAAATTCAGTTGGTGAAATTGCTGAAAATGAAACCTCAATGGTAAGATTCACGACATTAAAAGTTAAGTTTTATAGCTTGCAAGATGAAATTTTCAATAGTAAAATTTGTAAAATAGCAATAGTTTAGTGATAAAATGTGTATGTAATGTATTTTCCACCCTGAACTGAAAGCAACCTTACATTGGCCACGTTATCACACTTTCAGTGATTTGACGTAAAATGTGTATTCATTTTAATTTCATGGGGTAAAAATTTGCGAAATTGAAAGTTCACTTAAAATTTGCACGAGTGTAAAAATGTAGTGTAAAATTTGCATAACCTTACAGGGAAGTTTTGTTTTCGTTATTCTCATATTGCGATGTAGTTCATGTGAAATACCCTGACACAAACTTATGGCTGATAATTCTCCAAGGTTCATTCTAATGTTGCAATTTAATTTAGTTTTATGTCAGTGAATCTACTTCAATTTCAATAATTCCACTGAATGTTACCATGTCGTATAGGTTTATGCAAAGGGTGGAAAGACTATTGTTTTTACGCAGACAAAAAAGGATGCTGACGAAGTATCGTTGGCATTAACGAGTAGTATAGCCTCTGAAGCACTGCATGGTGATATATCTCAGCATCAGAGAGAGAGAACATTGAATGGTTTTCGGCAAGGGAAATTCACAGTGCTTGTTGCCACTGATGTTGCAGCTCGTGGACTTGATATTCCGAATGTTGATTTGGTAAGCTGAAAATGACGATTTTTAGTGAACATAAATGTCCTGTTTGCAACTTTTTATTTTATCAAGATTTTTCTTGACATTTTAGCGTTTTTTTTTTCTATATGTCAACAAATGTTGAAGTAGTAAACTCGAACACTTGGATTATTGTAATTTAGATGTTAGTATTTTTAATGAAGACTCGTGTTTTATTTAATTGTTGAAAATGAGGGTCTCGTAGTTTGAGTCTTGAGATATATTAGCCCTATGTTGGATTAAAACTTTATTGCCCATTTTAGATTGAAGTTTCTCAATTCTTAAGTTTGGTTTGCTTGTTAAACAATCTGGTTTATTTTTCTGTGTAAGGAGACATTTCCAGTATATCTGACGTTATTCAATCTATATCACGGTGCAGTATTTATACTACTTGTCATTTAGAAAATGTGTTTGTGGAAGCAGTACCGTGATAACTTCTTTGGACTCTATTTCAGTTATGTTTATATACAGAAGTTTAAGACCTAACATTTGAAATCAAATAACAATGCTTTTGTTAAATACCGAATTGCTGTCTGTTGTCAGCATACTGAGAAGCTCGTTGGTATTACTTTGTTTTCTTCAGGTTATACATTATGAACTTCCCAATGATGCTGAGACTTTTGTACATCGTTCTGGTCGCACTGGGCGAGCAGGAAAAGAGGGTACTGCCATATTGATGTACACCAGTAGCCAGAAGAGAACAGTTAGATCCCTTGAGCATGATGTTGGCTGCAAATTTGAATTCATTAGTCCACCGGCTATGGAAGAAATTTTGGAGTCATCTGCTGAACAAGTTGTTGCTACACTTAATAGAGTTCATCCAGAGTCTGTGAAGTTTTTCACTGCAACTGCGCAAAAACTGGTTGAAGAACAAGGAGCAAGTGCCCTTGCAGCTGCTCTAGCACAGTTGAGTGGATTCTCTCGACCTCCATCATGTCGGTCTCTTATCAATCATGAACAGGTGTTGTAGAAGCATATGTTTTCAAATTGAAATTTAAGTCTTGAAATTTTCCAAAGGATATATTTTTTTTAACTTCTGGGTGATACTATACATAATGATTTATATTTCACGAAAAGGATGTGCCATCTGAATCTAATGAAAATCTGTTCAGCACAATAAAAAGCTAAATATTACCCTGGCAGAATTGTAATTGCAATATAATTTTTAGATTATATTATTTAAATCAGCTTTACTAAGGGTTCTCCTAACATTAAATCCCACATAATTTGGTATAATTGGTTTTGATATTTAACATTTGCTTCTCGGTTAATATTTTGACGAGGTGATCGTTTGATTAGTATTTAAGTTGGAACTAGTCTTCAAAAATATTAGAACAAAATATTGGTTCTAAGTTAACTAGTTTTTTTTTTTTTTTTTTATATCAAATTTCATGTATATGTGTGTATGTATATATATTCTGTTTGTCAATGGGTTATTTTGTTCATTAAAACTCTGGTATTGTAGGGATGGATTACACTTCAACTTACTCGAGATTCAGACACTTCTGGAAGATTTTTTTCTGCAAGATCTGTCACTGGGTTTCTTTCTGATGTTTATTCTCCAGCTGCTGATGAAGTTGGAAAAATACATTTAATTGCAGATGAGAGGGTCTGTACCTAAGAACTACTATTTTTTTCTATTGTGCTAGTTTATGTAAGGAACTTCAGTCTTACTAATAATCATCGCACCATTCAATTTATTTTAAAGTTGGTAATGCCTGTATCAGATTAAAGGAGCTGTCTTTGATCTCCCGGAGGAAGTTGCTAGAGAGTTGCTCAAAAAGGAACTGCCTTCTGGAAACACTATTTCCAAAATCACCAAAGTAAAATAACGAAGTTTGGCTAATCTTCTATTTCCCCCTACTAAAACAGCAACCATATTTTGGTATCAGTTTATTGTATTGGAGTGACAATTTGACAAAATGTAAATTCACATTGCATTTGTGGCAGTTACCTCCTTTGCAAGACGATGAACCTGCAAGTGATTTCTATGGGAAGTTTTCTGACAGAGACAGAAGTAATCGAAGGGGTTCTAATTCTAGGAATCAAAGAGGCTTTAGAAGTTCGCGAGGATGGGAAGGAGGCCAAGACTCTGATGATGAGTTCGGAGGAGGCAGTAGAAATTTCAGATCAGGCAACAATAGGTCTCGAATGGGAAAAAACAGCGCCGATGACTGGCTAATTGGAGGTGGACGATCCAACAGATTTTCATCATCCAACAGGTTATAGTATAGCACAAGTTATAGACTTTAGTTACTGCTTTACTTATGTTTGTTACATTTCTTCCTATTTTTATAAATGTATATTTAACGAAATCTGAACGTGCATTTGCAGAAGCGGGCATGGAGGGGCCTGTTTCAATTGTGGACAACCTGGCCATCGAGCTTCAGATTGTCGCAAAAAACGAGACTTTTTCTAGTTTGTACATCTTTCGCTCTGGCACCACCTAATCACATATCTAGGGAGCTGCACTATTGATGCCCTAACATGGTGGTTCAAGAAATTGAAGATGCTTTCCCACAGAATCACAGAATCGATCTTACATTTAATATCTATTATTTTTTTAGAATTCTAGGGAGAAGGTCTCCACCTTCCCTGTCCATAGAATGAACATTTTTGTCTTCACCCCTATTGTAATATTTATTTTTTTATCATTTCATTGAGGCATCATGGTATTTTTTTTTTTTTTTGCAAGAACAGTTACTGTACTATGCTGTTTTGTCAGCTTAACCGTTATGTTTCAGAAAAGAGGTATACATTTTCACTAGTTCATGAATGATATTACTTTCTATCATACAGTTTAGACTCGGCCGTAATTTTACTAATTTTATGACTGAGTGCTGGTATTACCAAAGTTGAAATGCATAACGAACAAATGCCACGTATAAAGCAAAGACAGAAAAACATACTTCATTTTCACACTCGAACATGTTCAAACAAAGTTTATTTGCCAAAAAGAACGTTTATGAGATTTCTAAAAACTGGGCCTCTTCTATTGCTTACAACCTCTCTCACAGCCTTCTCGTCGGGGACAAACCCCTTAGCTTTCATTTGCTCCAGCAAGCGTGTAGCTTCGTCTATTCTCTCTTCCTTCAGCAGCCCCTCAAACACAGAGGTATAAGTTTTTGCATTGGGTTTCATCCCTTTATCCATCATTTCCAAAAGGTACTTACTAGCGTCCTTCACAAACTTGGCATCAGCAGCAAGAGCCGTAATGAGAACCGCATAGGTGTAAGCGTTGGGCGACACCCCAGAAGCGAGCATGCGCATGTAAACCTTATGAGCCTCTTTTGGCTGTGCAGCGTTAGCGTAGGCCTCGAGGATGGCGGTGTGGGCCACGACGTCGGGCATCTGACCCTTGTCCTTGATCTGGCCGAAGAGCTCCAGCGCCTCGTGGGTCAGACCCTCTTTGGACAATGCGTCGAACATCTTCACTGCGTGGTTGAACAACCCATCGCCGCTCCTCATGTCATGGAAAATCTGTTGCAAGTCCTTTGGGTCCTTGGGGTCTTCTATTGCGGGCTTCTTGCTGAAGGGGTCGTAAGGGGGTGGGACTACCCTATTGGTTTTGCCGGTTTCTTTGTGGGTATTGTTGTTTTGTTCGTCGGATTCGGAGTCTGAGTCGGAGAGGGAGAAGTTGAGCTTGGTGTCGACGGGGGTTTTGGTGGAACAGAAATGGCGATGAACGGTGAGGGTGTTTGAAACGGAAATGGGTGGGGATTGATGGGGTAAGAGTAGTGAGGAAAAAGCTTGTGGGAGGGAGGTGCTTGAGAAGGTATTAGGTTTAATGTTAGAGTTGGAGGTGAAAATTAAAGTGCGACGTATTGCTGTTACTGTTGCTCGGCCACACAGAGAAGCCATTGTCTTCTTTGTTCTCTTCTGCTACTATCACTGCACTCACTTGTGGCAAGAACAGGCACTCACTGCATCTCTCTCTTTACTCATGTTTCAAATTCTTCTAGCACTTTCCGACTGTGGCGGCACTTAGTAAATCTTTTCCTGACATTGGGCCGGGGGATTTAGCATCCCATACTCTACAAAGTTAACAGCTTTTATACCAGAAAATAAACATAATATAAAATTAAAAACAATTTACTGAAATAATATTACTCCAAATAATTTACCAAACATGTGTTATAACACGATAAAATGTTTTAGGAAAGACTCAGTTCGTCTCAACCACAATATTTGTGGTCAATCTGGTTGGGTTCTACTTATTTTGAAAAGGTTAATTCAGCCCTAATCAATTGAGCTTTTCGTTAAAAAAATAATAATATGCATTTGTTGATTAACAAATTATAAACCGTCAGATAAATAGCTTTATAGGAACAGAAATATTATTTACGAGTCTTCAAAATGCATGAATAAATGAATCTTTACTAGCAATAACACGTGATTGAATCTACATGATAAATATATAAATCTACAACGTAACATTAGCATGGATCTTTGTTATTACACGAAAGTCTGTACATTTTCTCGTATCTAGTCACTAAAATATCATTTGTTAAGCTAAAATTACTCTATCTGATCTTTCTAGTTCACATATGCCTGCAATTTTAAAAGAGATTATTCAACATGACAGTTTCTCATTTGTTGAGAAAAGTGAAAAACGCTATAACGTTTGGCAATTGTACAAATAGTTTAAAGCAGAATAAAGACGATTAGTTTTTGACTTGACCATTGATGTTGCGCCGCTTAACATTACGTAGTACATGTATCAGCTTAGAACTGCGAGACACACCACTGAGTAATTAATATTGAGGACAAGTCAAGATTTATTAAAGTAGCGCGCTGATTTTCAGATTCAAACAGCAAAAAGGTATGATCTTGGAAAACATGGTATTTTTAAACTCCAACTCAAATGATGGGAAGACCGCAAATTCGGAGTTCCACTCTAGCTATGATGTACAGTCAATAAAACATAAGGTGAAAGCTCCCATGAGAGCACTCATTGCACAATTTTTAGTGAAGACAACTTTAGATTAGTTGTTCGTTCGAAGTACTGGGAGAATATCCTCGACGCAAGTCAACAAAACATAAAATTCAATAATAATAGCTCTCTCCCAAAGTTGGGTAGTACAATTAGAGTCAGTAGTCAACTAAAATAAATTTATGAATTTGTAACAAAACAAATTACACTGTTTTAAGATCAAAAAATTCCACTTGGATAACATCTAGATACTCAGCTGATTGCTTCACTCGAAAACGTCCTCACCGAGCTACCAACCCTTGGGCAGCCTGGGCCCCATCTTCCGTTATTTTGTTGGCCTGAATGGTACTGATAACATTTGCAACATTTCCCTAGAAATAGAAAACATTTAATCAAACATCACGGTGAATAGAACATCAGTTACTTGTGTTGAAGCAATGACATTTCATCTGTATTACTCAACAATTAGAATCCAAGTGCACTAACATCATGTAGACCAAATCGCATAATAATGATCTCATGTAGAAAGCTAGATAAGCACGTGCAAACATTCTCCAGGAAAAATAAAATATATAAAATGTATACACCAACAATAATGCATAGATGAAATTTTTCGTTTGTGGTACACAAACTGTATTTTTTATTTATAAAAACTTTGAAGCATTTCAACAGGCACCATGGTTCAAATTGACAGGCTTTTCAAATCTTAAAATATTTACTCATGATATTGAAGGTCACAATAAATTCTGAAAAGAAAACATTAACTACGATAGTTCTTTCCATCTTAAAACGAATTCATGAATTCAATTATCATACTCGTATGGATGTATCAGAATAGGAATAGTATAAATATTTCTGTGAATTATGGCATAACTAATTATAATTCTAAAAATTACAGACGAGAAATTATTTACCCTCCATGTCGCCAGCTTTGTTCTCAGTGCCTGCCATTGATGCTGACCAAACACACGTTCGGTAGGATGACTGCACATTTAATACTTGCATTAAAGTGTGCATAACAGTAAAATAAAGTTTCAACGTGGGGAGATATATGATGCTCAACAAAAATAGTCATGGTCAAGAGGTGCATGTATAGAAAGGTAGTAGGTGCAGAGAAAGACAATAGATAGAGGTAGAACATACCTAACAACCACTACTTGATTCATTTGATCCAACTTACAGTCAATTAACTTGGCAGTTATTGCTCTAACCACCCACAGTTCCACCTCATCATCATTGATCTGAAGGGAATGTTGCAAGATTTCAATTATGATAGGAAGAACACAATTATAAAACCTAAAATAAAAATTACAAATTTACCCGAAGTGTGTCCCTGATAAGTTCATAAGGAATGGTACCAGATGGATCGGAGCTAAGATCCACCAATGACATCAGCTTCATTTTAGCAATGCATTCTTCATGTACAAGGCCTAAAAACATCATAACATCAAAATATTTTGATAGTAACATAAAGTAGAACGTAGTTATGCAACTACATGTAAACAATATTCGTTCATGAACAGTGTTTACCATAAGTTTTCAACAAGGTGGAATTTGCAGCATGATATTCTAAGTAAGCATCCAGCCTCTGAGTAACAAAAATCTTAAGAAGCTCATATAACAAACCATATTTGGCATCCTTCTCCAGTTGAGCAACAGCCGGCAAGTCTAGTAAATCACACTACAGGATAATCAACTTAGTGAATGCTCTTCTAGAACTCAAAGCAATCTAGATCAACAATGGCATTAAAAATGGCAAACTTAAATATCTATGTAAAATTCCACAACAAAAAACAAAAATTGTAATTACTAAATAAAGATGACCTATAACAAGAAAGCGCCCTAAAGTACTGGTCAGAAAAATTCCATTTCCACTGTGACATACTTTTATATAATTATACACATCCAGATACAGACCAGATAATCATGCACCATCAAAGCAAAAACTTGTGATATTACTACTGACAAAACAAAAAGTTAACTCCTAAAAATAGTTGAACACAGGAAGCTGAAACTGTAAGATCATACAACCATTCAAACATCGTAATTACATATTGGACAAGGTACCTGAAAGATGTCAGGAGCCCTAACAAATTCCACAATTGCATGTGCAGCCTCCTCCTTGGCTTCACTCAAAACTTGGGCATCTTCTCCCAAAAAAGTTGCCAGATAACTGGTCAGGAACTTTAAAGCATCCTTTGACATGCTGAGATAAGGTAAGATGAAATACTAATTACAAGTTAAAAAAAAAAAAAAAAAAAAAAAAAATTGTAATGCCACTCTAAAGACAGGTAAGAGATCAAAATTAAAATTGACATATAGAGGAATCTTCTATACCTTTTATTTTCCTTCAAAATATTAGAGATAGCAAGAAAGAGCTCTCTCTGTTCCGGTATCCCAATTTTCCAGTCTTTCAAGAAGTGGTC
>NC_028358.1:31340989-31373823 GCF_000741045.1 Vigna radiata var. radiata
TGAGATAAGGTAAGATGAAATACTAATTACAAGTAAAAAAAAAAAAAAAAAAAAAAAAACAGGTGGTACTCCCACTCTGAAGAGAGGTAAGAGATCAAAAATAAAATTGACATATAGAGGAATCTGCTATACCTTTTATTTTCCTTCAAAATATTAGAGATAGCAAGAAAGAGCTCTCTCTGTTCCGGTATCCCAATTTTCCAGTCTTTCAAGAAGTGGTCAATCTTTTTGAATGAAGGTATAATGAATTCAGTGACTTTCCCATCAACAGCTAAATTCAGTGTCTTCATGTAGACATAAAACTGGCAGTATGGAGTCTCCAAAAGATTGTACAGATTGATCAAACTGTAGAGAAGAGATACGAAAAGATATTTCAAAAATAACAATATAAATAGTTACACCATAATGCATCACCAGAAATTTTAAACCAAACAGCATGTGATATTACATTTTCAATCGCACAACAGGCTTTTCGTTTGGCTGCTGAAGTATTTTTGCAGTTACAACTTTTACAATCTCCATTGCTTCATCTGGATTCGCAGTCTTTGTAACAAGATTGCAAATGATAGTGAAGATCGACTCTATATCTGGTACAAGATATGACAGAACTTGTTAACACACTCAGATTAAGCTGAACCATTAATGGCACATCCTATCACCCTGAGAAGTTCTCTATGTAATAACAAACTGGATTGTAAACCAAAAGTGAGAAATCAAAAAACCAAGAAGAAAGCTACAAATGCAACAGAATAAAGAATAAAAGACAGTGAATATTGCAGGTTAACAATGTCACAACCAAACAAAGTGGCAGAGTTGGAAAAGGATCCGGCACAGATGACTGCATCCATCAAAAGCTGTTTATACCAATATCAAGAAAAGAAAGATAACTCTACCTTTTTCAGAAACCTTAGAGAAAATCAATTCAGCAGAGGTAATCATCAATGATGCTAGCTCCAACCACTTTCCCATAACAATGAACTCCTCAGCCTCCATGCAGAGTCTACTAACTTGTGGCTCAGCAACCTGACAAGAGATTATGGGAAGAACCAGATTTGTCAATAATACAAACACCAAATTCAAACAAGAACACAACAATTCATCACATATAAAAAGAAGCGTGACTGTACAGAGAAGCGAGAGAGGAAAATATCGTAGACCAACAAACCCTAAAACTACATACAAAAATACTATTCCTGATATTTTTAAATCAATCTCTTCCCAACCAACCTACCAAACGAACAATTAAATGTTATTCCCTCTTTTCATTTTCTGAACAGTGACTTGAATCCGGAAATTTCTACGACAAAATAATAATGATGCAGAACGGGTTCCTAGGAACATACCAAAATCTGAGTATTCAATCCAATATCATAGTTTAACAAATTCGGATTCAATTTTAAGTTCCACAGGCATTTCAAATAAGCATATAGACAGTGTATCGTGAACAGACCATCATATCCCTAGCAGACTATCGGAGGAAAATGTCTCATACAGAAGCCAACCAAAAAGTAAAATAAAGAAAAATCCACAAATACACGGAATAAAAAGCACAGAGCAGGCCGAAGACAGTGGAAGATAGAGAAAAGAGTCAAGAAGAAAGACCTCGGGACCGGCATCAGCCCAGGCAAGTTCAGAGGCGAATCGAACGACGGTGAGCGCAGCGTCTTCTTCGGAGGTTGGCACCACGGTCGCCATGTTTCCTGACCTGCGATATTGTAAACCCTAGCGACTCGCGCTGCGGAGAAGAAGGTGTGAGCAAATAAAACCCCTGTGTTAAAGAAAGAATATAAGATAATATAATCATCCAAAAAATAAACAATAGTAAGCATTGTTATGATATTATGATATAATAATAAAAAGTATAACATTTTTCAGTTTTAAACTTATACTTTTGGTATATAATTTTAATATAATTTTAAAATACAGGAGGAAGGGCATGGATAAACTTCATCAAGTACCCTGAATTTTCAATGTAAAATTATTTATTTAATTTACAATTATTTATAATATATAGTTTATTATTAATTTTAAGTGTAAAATTTAATAAAACTACTAATATAAAATTAAATATTTTTTTCGTAGAAATTTCTTAATTTATTTATTTGAAGTAATAATTTAAAATTTTATTAAAATATGAAACTAACATTTCTATAAAAATATTTTAATAGAATTAAAATTTAATTCTAAATACATTGTCCGTTCGAGGTATTTATGCATTTTTTTTATTAAGAGATGCACTCCGTATCTAATATTTTCTTTAATATTTTTTATTATGAGAGATCTAAACATTTTAATAATTACAAAAATATATAAATGTGATTAAATATTTTAAATAAAAAATAAAACGGTTTAATAGGTATAAAATAAAAGATTTATTTTAATCTAAAAGATTTGTTTTTCTAAGAAATAGGATTTAGTACATAATTCTAGAAAAACAGATATAACTAAATATTATTATATATTATTGTTAGAAAATAATAAATAATAATATATTAATATATTTATTATAAATATTAAACTGGTATATATGAATTTTTAGAGAAAATTTTAATAAAAAAGGTGGTAAATCAATGAAGAAGGAAAAATGTTACAAAGATTGAGTTTTTATGGAGGAAGAAGAGTAAGAGGTATCAGAGTCTAATTTTTTTTTATTTTCTTTGAAAACATAGAAAAACACTGAGGGGAATAAATATTATATCTACGGTGTCAAATAAATTTTCAAATGATTGATAAAAAAAAATATGTTCACACGATAATTTTTCCAAGAATTTTATGAAAACATTTGAAGAATGAAAGTAATAAAGAGATATGTTTACTTAACTTGAGCTATGTTTATTTTTCTTTGAAAATTTTTAAAGAGTTACACTGATCTTTAACAAGATTATCCGAGTTTTACCTTTTCAGGTTTACAACGAGTATTTTCACCATTTTTGGTTCACCTAGTCAATACGACTAGTCCAACTAACCACTTTCGGTTTACAAGTATTCAAATCATTTATGGTCTCAAGTATTTTAACCACTTGTGGTCTTAACCATAGACAACTAGTCTAGACAAGTGTTTTAATTCTCTTTAGAATTTGTAATACAAAAAGTGTTATGAGCAAAGGTAGAGATGACAACTCTCAAAGAAAGGATATGAGCAATGCAAAGAATTTTATGATTTGTTAAGGTTTTTCTCTTAAAAGAACATAGTAAGCTTGAATTCACTATTCTATTTTTCTTTTCTTATCCTTTCTTTTCTTTTCTTCAAGTTTTCGTTTATATATAACTTTTCTTGAAACTGTTAAACAAGAAAGTTGACTTCAGGAAAGTGGGTAGCCTTTAGGTGAGAAGTAAGACTTTAGTTTACTTTGTAGATGTTCAAAGTTTTATCATAGCCTTTAGCAAAACTAAGCTTTTATGATGTGACAAAGCATAAATCTTCAAGGGAAACATTTTCATAATGTTCTTCATCTTTCACAACATTTATTTCTTGGGTGCAGTGATTCTAGTCATATTTTTTCTACTTTAGTGATCTGCACAAATATCAAGAACAAAGTATATAAGCATCAAAACACTTTATCGTATATGCATTAAATATTTTGAATGGTGATAAGTGTTAGACTGTGTATTGCCTGTTCAAAACATTTTATCATTTGTCATGTCATTAATAAATGCATCATTTGGTAAAACACATAACATGTATAGTCATTAGATGACATAAACATTAGATGCTTCTTTAAAGGCTATTTATGAAAGTAGTGTTTAGCATTCATACATTCGACGGTGTATTGTTAAGAAGCTTTGCTTGAGATAACACTATATAGAATAAAAGTTTCTTTTGACTTCAGTGTTACAAAAGAGATAGACTTTCTTGTTCATAAAACTCTAATTTGTTACTCATAGTATATTAGATGATTTCAAAGAGAAACACTTTCTTTTCTTAGACGTTGTTCCACTACCAGAAACACGCTAAATACCGAAGGCTATTTACCGATAGCTTCTCGTCGCTTTACTGAAGGGCATATGAATTGGTGATTACAGACGGCTTAGAACCTTCGGTAAATGGAACTGATTTTAGCGAAGGCCTTTAACCGTCGGTATAGGCCTTAATGAAATCAGATTTGGGATTTCCCTCTCCCATTCTGCCAAATTGTTTTCGTGCAAGAAATCCCCCAATTCTTCCTCTCTCACTTCAGAGTGTGCTGCGACGGTGTGACGACGGTGTCAGCGTGACTTCGGTGTTGTGGTGGTGCGTTGACGGTGTTGTTGCGGCGTGACCAGTGTTTCCACTGTCGCAGGGTGAGGCCAGTGTAGTGGTCGTCTCTTTCTTCACAGACTTCCCTCACTTTCTTCACGCACTTTCATCACTGGTGGTGGCCCTTGACAGTGCGTGTTGGTGCTGGTTCGTCGTGGGTTGATTGCTGCATTGAGGGGTTGGGGTGTGGAGGTTGAGGAACTTCGTTGGAGGGGCTGGTGGTGTCGCTATCGTGCTCGTCAAATGCTATCTTGGTTGAGGTAAGTTCCACATAATTTCATTCACATTATCATGTTCATCAACCTAGAACCCTAAAGAAACCAAATTGTTGCCCCTGATTTTGCTTTAAGGGTTCGATGTGTACATATATTTTCACAATTTAGAAACTTGAATCATATTCAAGCAGTAATATTCATTGTTCGTTGTTTTAAAATGTATATATTGCCAAGGCTTGTTGTTTATGGGTATAAAACCACAAGAAGGTTCTCACTTGAATGAAGTCTATCATGTATGGCGCTTCTGATTAGAAACTTCAAACTCTGATATTTTGTTTTTAACTAGTTGTGGTATTGGCTGGTGGACACTCGGCTAATGGTGTTGTGGCCCTGTTTGCAACAAACCCTGTTTCCCGGTTATTTATTCATCCTCTTTCCTATTCTTTTGGACATATTACTATCTTCAAAATCAGCATACTGTGAAAACAAACGAAACTCTCACATGGTAGGCCTTTATGACTACCTATTGACATATTTTCTTATTCCCCGTACAAGCTAATGACCACACAAATAATAACCACATTCAACTTAAGAGCAAAAGTTGTACATGTTTATTTTGCTGCTTTTTTATATCAAAATCAGAATTCTATTTTAATAGTTTCTGTGATCCTTTAATGCATACATTTGGTGACTTTAATATTCTATTCTCACTACATTTTGATATATTTCTTTATAGATATAGGTGTACCTGTTGGTTGCATGAATTGGTTCAAGTTATTATAAAGAAGTGTACCAATTGATGTATATATTTATATCTTTTTAGGTGAATGTTTAGCAAGTTATATCTGAATGGTCAAATCCTATGTTTGAGGTGGAACTTAGAATTCTCGATCCTCATAAGGTTCTATTATGTTTTAAAAATTATTAATATATTATTTATAATTGTGTAAATTTTCAAACGACTATTCAAATGTTTTTGAATTTTAAATATTTTGGAGTTTATTTTCAAAATTAAAACTTTTATCTCATTTTATGAGTTTAATCTTGCATTTGTGAAGATATTTGTGAAAATAGTTTCACGTGCAAAAATATATTCTATGAAAGACATAATTATAAAGATATTGAAGAAGTTGCATAAATTTAAAAACATAATGTTGTAAAATGTTTGAATAAATTTTTAATTTAATATTTTTTTCTTTTCAATAATGATTTTTTTTATTGAAATTTTCAATAAAATAATTTTTTTAATTATTATTAATTATATATTTCAGGAAATAAAAAATTAAAATATTATATATTTTATTTTTAGTGAGAAAAAAAAATCTATACTTGAAAGTATAGCATGTTTGTGATGTACATATATTTTATTTTCCTAGAAAGAAAAAACTCAGTAAATACACACAATTTCAATATAAAATTTAAAATTTTTGAAAAATAAAAATTCAATTCATTTAATTAGTGCACACAATTAAAAAAATTAAAATTCTTGAAAAATAAAAATTCAATTTATTAATCTAGTGCATAAAATTATAATATAAAATTTAAAATTTTTGATAAATAAAAATTCAATTTATTAATTTAGTGCACATGTTTAAATTAAGTCATAATTAATGTGTACATTAATTTATATTATATTTGTTTCTACTTATAGATCAATTATTTAGATAAATGAATGTGGTTAAATAATAAATCTTTTCGGGCTTTATTATTTTGGGAAATTTATTTTTTCTAACAAACTGGTATTTTAGAAATTATTTTTTAATAAATATTTGTTTGGCATTATACTTTGCATATAAATATTCTAAACATTAACTGTACCAAGCAAATAAAAATCATAAAATAACTGTTTTGCATTAACTTTATATATATATTATTTCAATATAATTCATAGTCAAAATTTAATATATTTGCAAATAATTTTTTCTATACGTTAGAATTAAATTACTTATTAAATGGGAATGGTTTAAGTAAAAATCTAGGTATTAAAATTAATAAGTGTTTTAAAATAATGAAATCGAAATATTTTAATTTTAAAATAATTTAATAATATAAATAGAATTGCTTAAACTTGTTTCATTATCTAAAATACTAACCATCTTTCTAAAACTCTTTCTTCGAATTTCCTCCCATTTTTTTCAGTCATTTATTTAACGCTCAGGAAGTGTCTAAGAAATCACACTAGTGTAATCTCCATTATCTATAAATCAATTTCTAGTCTAGAACAAGCAAGTTTCATCTCCTTTTCCTTTCGCTCTTAGGTTGAGATCATGCTTGGTGATTTCTTCTCGCATGTGTCTTTTAATCATTTTTTTTCTTGTTCTTTGTTAATTTAAGGTCCTAAGGAGTCATTTTGACCATAAATTAATGATTTGTAAGCATTTCTAGAGTTCCTTGTGCTTAAAGCAATGATTGTGCGTGTTTAGAGCTTGGTAGTTCTCCTTAAGGTAAGGGAAGCTAGTGACCTTGCCTAATGTTATTTTAAATTGATGGTCTTGGTTAGGTTGTGTGAAATTTGGTTAAAATTAGAATTGTATCTGCTTTTGTATGAATTGTGATTTGAATGATTTGAAATAATTGACTTATACTTGGTGTTGTGATGAATGTTCTAAAATGCAATGAATATGTTTTGAATTGATTTTGGTGTTGAATTTTCTCTGGTTGTGAAGTTAGTGATATTATTTGATTGGAAATTTTAGAAAGGAATTGTTAAGTTTGGTTGTAGGTCAGTTTTGGCTTTAAAAAAAGGGGTTTTGGTATATGAAGTCTTTAGTTAAGGGTTAAAGAGAGGAAACTAAATTTTGAAGTCTGTTTTGAGGTAGTTTGAGACTTGTTTGAGTTGTGAACTAGTTGAAATCTAATATAGAAACATGTAATAGTTCATTGGTGGTGCTTTTGGATGGTTTTTAGGTGTAAATTGTGGGTATTTAGCTGTGAAATTTTGATTTGAATGTCCTGAAACAATTTGGAGTGGTTGGAGTTTGTTTTTGAGTCATTTGTTACTTATTCAAACCTCCAAGTTGCTTAAATATGAGTTAACTAATGGAGTTTAATTTTGGTCTCTAAAATGAGGTTTTGATTAATTTTGGATTGAAAGTTTATGGTAAAACAGTTCAAAACGAGTTTAGGTTGGTTTATATACTTTTGGTTAGGTCAATTTTAGTTTAGAATTCAATCTAGGAGTGTTAGAAGTTGGTGAAAGTGCATAGAGTAGGTCATGAAATGTTGAGGGGTGAAAATTCTACAAAATTGTTATGCTGCAGAATTATGTAGTCTTCTCACTGAGCGAATTAGTCACTGAACGAGTGTAGTCGTTGAGCGAGTAGAACTATATCTAGCTGAGCAAGTGTAGTCGTTGAGCGAGCAAAACCCATTGTTTTTGTATTCGCAAAACGAGTTAGGGGGTTGAGCGAGTTAGTCCAGGGAGAGAAAATTGTTGTAGCAGTGGATGGGCAAGAGTCTTTGCTTAGCGAGAAAGATTTCTTTTTGTTAAACGAGTGTGGGCACTGAGAGAGTAGAACGATATCTAATTAAGCGAGTATGGATGTTGAACGACCAGTTCAGAACACGTTTTGAGTGTTTCTTTCTTTTGTTTTCTAGTAAATTTGAACTATGTGGGGGTTTTGAGGATTGTGTAAAAGTATATATTTTGAATTACATGATGGTATATTCTTGAGGTTTTGTATGTATTTGAAGTATGGTTGAAAAAAGTTTTCTGAGGTGAAATTCTTAGTTGTTTGTTTCAAAGTGTTGTTGGTATGAATGTAGATAGTCCAGTCTTTAGGGTTATCCTCCAATCGCCTAACCTCAACATTTGAACCAATCCATCGTAGAGCTTGCCGAAAAAACCTCTATCTTCACCAAACCCTAATTTTGAGAAAAAACTGTCAAGTGGTAACCTATCATTTGACAGTCAAAGAATCAAACATTTAAAAGTCAAAGATGCATGAAAGAAGGATGACACATTTCAGAAAATGGAAAAGTGACGTTGCTCGCCGTTTGCCATATAAAAGAAAAGTTAATGCCGTTAAATTTTAAGGACAAAACATAAAAGTTTCAAAACTAAGAAAAACAAACCTTTCAAATAGGGAGTAAACCCAAAATCGCTTGATAATTTAAGGATTAAAAACATATTTAATTCTAATTTTTAGATAGAATGTTATTTTTATAAAATAAAACTCAATTAACTTGTTTTTTTAATTCAATCTTGTAACAATAAAACAATAAGTATCATTTATAAAAACTAATTATAGTTTTTAATTATTTTGCGCATCTTACACTTATAATGTTTAGGTTATTAAAAAAAAATGTGCGACACTTAAATTTCTTATCTTAAGATTTGGGATTCAATCCTAATATACGTATGAAATCATCGCTTTACCCTAATTACAATCTAACCTGAAGTGAGAGGTATCATACCTCTTGATTATAAAAAAAAAAAAAAGTTCAAGAACTTACAAAGTATTCCGAAAATAAATATAAAGATTAAAAGCTCAATTACACCAATATTTTTTTGATGAAAACTACATTAATCGTGAATTTTTTTACCTACTATGGCTTTCCTATACTTCTCCGGACCCCCTCTTTCCCAACTGTAATTTAGACCACTGACCAAAATATGCCCGCAATTAAATAATTTGGAAAACAAATCCGGAATAATGTCTAAACAACAATTATGTTCATTTTCCTTGTCCAAGTTAAAAGTGAAGTTGTATGAATTTAAAAAACATTTTTATTGAGAAATACACGTGACTATATTTGCGAGCTAGACCCAAATCCACGCTAAATGAAAAAAATGCCACAAGAGGATATAGCATAACTTATCTCTGCTTCCTCGAGTCACCTCATTCGCAGCGTGTCCTTGCTTCAGGATAACTTATATCTGCCACCACTGTCATGTACTTCAATGGCGTTAACGATGAGATTACAACCCATCAAGTGTATACTAATCACTACCGCGAGTATTTTTATCCTTTGTGTGGTTTATGTCTTGCATTGACTCATGACTACTGAACAAGGGAATCTATCCACAAAGATTAGAGTAAAACCACAGTGAAATAACATGCATATTTCTATCATTCTTCCCACTGATGGCTAATTGTTCTCTTCAATGCAATGTTCATATATTTGTACGATAATCTCAACCTATTGTTAGCCAGTAAGTATATAGCAGAACACAAATTAAGCTATAAAAGTTAACTTCCTGCATAGTGTATCGATATCTATAAACTTTAAAGATTTACCCTTCACTTGCTGCCAAGCAAAGCAACACTAAATTGGTAAAGTTGATTTTTTTTTCTTTTTATTTAACCATGTATACATTTTCTACGTATATCCATATAGAGACTACATATAACAATGCACAAATGGGATCCAGGTAAATGGTAAGACATTATAGATCTCATGGATTTTCCCTCGATCCGCAAACCTTGGAAAACCTGCATCCGAACATACATCTCAACATCAAACCTTACAAATGTTAGGCTATAGCATAGGTCAACTTCTAATCGGGAAATCGGTAAAAACAAATTGAATTCAAGAAAAGGCAAGTTCAGATAAAAAAATGCAATAAAAAGTAAGGACTTGACACTGACCTTTTGATCATGAAGTACTAGCTAAATCAAATTGAAACAACACCTTTCTTGCTTTTAAATTGCCTACTGTCGAAATTAAATTCCACAGATTTGCCGAGTGTTATTATTAACAGTAAAATTTCTATCATTCCCTCTCCCGCCAACCCTACTAACCAGTTTTGATGAGTATATATTGCACATTAAGATTAACTGGATGATGGACCACAGTCCAATTCAAACTAATTCAATCTTAAATTCCTAATGATCCAATACTGCTCGAGTATTTCCCCGGGTATCATAGCATACAGTGAAACTCCTACCAAAGTCGAGAGAGTCTAACTACATTGGTTGAACTGGTTGAGTGAGTTATTGTAAATTCTCTGTACAATTGCTACGAACGATAAAAAATACTCATACCAAGTTTATATATTTTTCTTGCTTATAAAAAACAGGGTTATATATTTTTCTTATTAATGCATGGAGGAACAAGGGTGAACGATTATGTTAACAACTGTACAAAGACATCAGAAAATTAGCCTCACTAATTATCACGAATGGGCTGAAGAAGATATCGAGCATTATGCAGAAGAGCATTGGCTTCCTCATTTGAAGCATCAAGTGCACGCAGTTCTCTGATTTCTTCCTGCCATTTTTCGACTTGATGCTTGTGTATCCTACATAATGTGAAGTTAAAACGATCAAATCATAGAAAGCCAACAACATTAAAAAAGTAAAACAGTTTTCATTTCTGAATGTTTAGTAACAACTTCAGAGCTCACATAACAACTTTCTCTTCAAATTCATCGCTTAGTGCCCTTATCATTGTTTTCCCTGATTCTAGGAGCTCAGATACCTACATGCAATTGATTCAGCATGTGAAAGAATTAGATGACTTAATTATACACTACGATTCCAAGCTTCACACCGTGTATAACTAAACACAGCTACCCTTTGAGTATAATTCTCAATTTTCTCAAGAATAAGAGCGATACTGAGTTCCATTTCTTCTGATCCAGCAATGTTTGCCTCAAATTCTTCTTCTTCTTCTGCAGTCTTTGATTCCGCTTCATCTCCCACCTTTTCTTCCACCTATTTATCATGAAATAAAAAACGAAATACTAAACGATCCCGAATAGAACGGAAGGTAAATTCAGACATAAAAAGATTGAAAAGCAGAAAAAAAAAATTGCCTCCTGTTTCATTCGTTTCCTCGATCCTCCGCTCTCCATGCTTAGAGTTGACATTGACGTCTAAAGGTACAAATTAAACCATATATGGCGTTAATATCCGCAACCTAAAAGCAATTTTACGAGTATAACCGTAACCTTCACAAAAAATAATCTAAGAATTAAAAACAAACCAACATATATTATACTAAATTGCAATTAACTAGACCGATGCCCTATCACACTGAGTGAATTTGAACATTACAAATTAGAAAGGCAAGGTAAAAGTGTATTCAGTATAGAGTCATTGCAAATAACACAATAACGTTAGCTGAACGACAAAGCAAACCTGATGCGAAAGCAAGATCGAAGACATTAAAAATTAGAAAAGAAAGAAACAGCGTAATGATACAGATGATTGATTGAGTAACAAGCACCGATTACTCACCGAGAAGTCACAAAAAAGATCGATGAATTAGTTTTTTCGTTTGATTTGCTCTGTGCTTGAAAGAGCAAAGAATTTGATAAGTGCAGAAATTGAAAAGCGCGCGTTTTCTCCTATAAGACTGCAGATGGCAACATGGAAAGTAAAGCCAAAAGATTGGGCCTTCTACAGTTAAGACCCAATAACAACAGAGTATCAAATAACAATGATACTTACTTAAGAGACTATTTTGAATTTGGAACTCTCTAAAACAAGTTTGGGCATTTCATTGGTAATTCGAACTTTTTCAAAAATTCATTTTTCACCTTAATAATTTTTTTTAATTTTTTTCTTTTTTCTTTAAAATTAGCACTATTTCAAAATCCAATTAATAATTTTTTTAAATTTTATTTCTAAATTATAATATAATTTAATTTAAAATTTTAATATTATTTAATATGCTCATATTTTAATAATTATTAAAGTATAATTTCTATTATTATAATAATTATATTAAAAAATAAAAATAAAAATAATAAAAATAAAATTAATATAATGAAAATAAAAAAACAAAAATAGTAAAAATAAAAATAAAAATAATAATATAAAATATGATTTAATGTATTTAAATATATTATAATAGTTATATTAAAACAATAAAAAAAATAATTAAAATAAAAGTAATAATAATGAAAATAAAAAATAAAAAAAAATGAAAAGAAAATGTGACTTAATATATTTAAATATATTAAATTATATTAAAATATTAAATTAAATAAAATATTTTTTAAATTTTAAATAAAAAAATTAAAAAATTGTTAATGGGATTTCAAAATCAAATTAACACATGTTTTTAAAATTTTGTTTTTTATTTAAAATTTAATAATTAATTAATTTAATTTAAAATTTTAATATATTTTCATATTTTAACAACTATTAAAATATAATTTATACTATTATAATAATATATTTAAAAAATAAAAATAAAAATAAAATAATAGGCATTTTGAAAAATCTGATAGTTTTCTTCATCAAATTTTAAAATTTTAAAATTTTTTCATAGATCTCGAAATTCGATAGTTTTTTTTGTTGAATTTTAAAATTTAATAACTCTTTCATTAAATTCTAAAATTGGATAAAATTTGAGTTAAATTTTGATGAAAACGTAATCGGATTTTAAAATTTGTTAAATATTTTTCTTGTAAGGCATAATAGACATTTTAAAAAGAACAGAAATATAGACTAAATGTCCAACAAGTTATTTATAAGTTTAGTTATGTTATAGAAAAAAACTGGATCAAATAGTTTACAGTGCTTTTTAAATTTTGCTTACCATTTTTAATTACTTTCACTAAAGTCTAGCCAAGTAAGTTCACAAAGACTAGTTGATTTGATTTAAATCAGTAGAATATATGTGTCGGTGTAGTATAGTGAGAATGTGAACACGTTTGGAGGAAGCATCTTTTGTAGAAGAAAGAATAGAAGTTAAAATTAATTTCTCCCTACATGAAATATTAAATTTTGAAGAAATTAACAGAAAATAATTTCTACATAATATTAATTGTGAAGAAAAATGGTTTTATTTGTTAACAAAATGATAAAGATGATGTTTTGATGATGCCCAAATCAAGTCAAGATTTATCAAGATTAATGAAGATCCAGACTTATTTTTTGTTATTAAAAGCTTTTATAATAATTTTAATTTATTGTTTAGGACTTAGATTTTCATTGGTTTCGATTCCATGTACTTTCATACATTGTAATCAGTGTTAAGAGTCAAAATCACATTGTTTTAATCGATTAAAACTAGTATTAATCGATTAAAAATCGATTAAAACGAGTAAAAGCTGAAAACTCAACTGATATAGAAATAATCGATTAATACTTAATTTAATCGATTAGTTAATCGATTAAAATCAGGAATAATCGATTAATACTAGCTGTTGGAGGTTTCAGATTTGAAAAACTAGCCGTTGCACTTCATTTAATCGATAACAGTAATATTAATCGATTAAAAGCGTTAAATGGCCAGTTTCGAAGAATGAAAGAGTATTTGCTTGAGTCTATATATAGGCTCTCTTTATCCATCAACATTAACTCTTCCCTTGTGCTTTAAACATCTGAAATCATTGAGAACAGTGTGTTGTTGCTTAAGCTAAAGAAACTCTTGTTTGCAAAGCTGTGAAGTGCTACTGCGGTGATAGAGGAATAGCTTGTTCATCCTTGGTGCGTCTGAGGAGGTGCTTGGAAGAGGATCATCCTTCGTGAAGTATTCGAAGGAGGTGGTCATCCTTTGTGAAGACTCAAAGGAGGTGTAAGTTCATCTCTTGTGGTTTCAAGAAAGGTGGTATTCTAAACTATTACAAGTTAATTTTATGCGTGACTATTAATTGTAATTATTTTGTGTTTAGTAAAAAAGGTTTATCTTGTTTTTGACATAAACGACTGGATGTAGGATCCTTATGATCTGAACCAGGATAAAATCATCTCTGCAACTTTTTTCTCTTCCTTACTCTATTTATTTCAGTTTAATTATCAGCTTAGTAAGTGAATTTGAGAAAAATACTAAAAAGCACAAAAAAGTAATATAACCAATTCACTTTTTTTCTCTTAAAATGGTTACTGAGAAGATAAGTTTCTTTACACATGCCTTAAATTTTGGTAATTTGTCATAATTGAAGATTAAATTATTTTCTTTTGATTTAATATATTTAAAAACAAGTTTCTTTTGGTTTAATATATTCAAAAACTTGGTTTTGCCATTTTAAACTTGAATAGTGCAAATATATACATGAATTGGAAAATGTAATATCAATTGCTTTTTTTTTTAAATTTAAAGTTGTGTTAATTATTTGGGATGAGATACCATGGGTAATGGTGTGATAACTTGTTTACATGTTTCTTTACATTTGAGCATTTTTAATAATATATTTTCTGTAATAATCTTTCACTTATTTTTTATTTTATTTTAGAGTTAAATATGTTTTTCATATTTGTAAGTTATATTCATTTTTGCTCTTAGTTTCTAATTTTTGTTTTCCTTTATAACTTTTCTAAAAAAATAGTAATTAAAAAAAAGTTGAAACACAACATTTTCTTTTGTTTTAATTTAATTTATTATTATAGTTGTTTTAAGATTTTTTTTTCTCTAAAATTATAGGAACGACAATCACCGTTTTGGCATTGTAAATAATATATAAATATTTAAAAATAGTTATTATTTATTAGTTGACGTGAAACTTTGAAAATACTATCATAATTATTGTTTCTATTATCGTCTAGTTACTCTTTTATTAAAACTATCACTGCCATACACTTAACTATTTAAAGTTTCTTGACAAAAAGTTTGCATGCATTGATATATTTATATACTATGAATTATTTTTAATTAATGTAAGACTTCTAATTATGAAAAATAAATCCTTATAATTAAAGAGTTATATACTTAGTTAAGTTGAATCTCATTTCTAACAAAGAGGATAGTTTCAACCATTAGCTATTTGTTGTTCACACTCTGCAATGACCAAAGCAGTCGTTTTGGTGAACATGCATCAGCCATGTGCCATATGGGCGTAGTTCCACCAGATAAGGCACGTTATATGCCATATATTCATGAGCATTTTCATATCTCACTTATCATTGTCAAAACTTCTTTAGCAGTTGCAATATAAAATCTTTCCATTCTTCATAAGCAAGATAATAGGCCATTGCATGTTACTACTACCATTAATGCTTCTTTTCTTGCATCTTCTTGCGTATAAGACTTGACTTTGTATCATACAAGAAATAGCAATGCGTTTTCAATATCTTTCCTATTATTAAATAAGGAAGGTGTCTAACTAATGAAATTTATCTTTTTTAGCAATGCTTATGTAAATTCTATCAAACTATTATCAATGAACTTTAAGTCTAATTCAATTTCATCTGCTTGTAAGATGAAGTCTACACGTATTTACAGTATTATGTAAGATG
Organism: Vigna radiata var. radiata; assembly: GCF_000741045.1. NCBI lineage: Eukaryota > Viridiplantae > Streptophyta > Magnoliopsida > Fabales > Fabaceae > Vigna > Vigna radiata. The sequence continues at coordinate 31,356,574 of NC_028358.1, forward strand.
GTTCTGTAGTTAAATTATTATTGATCTGCACAGTATTAAGGTTTAGAACATAGCCGAACTAATTATATATTATAGTTGGTCTTTGACAATGTGGTAGGAGAAGAATCTTATCTGCTATCTGTTTGTTAGTTAGTTTGCCTTTAAAATAGTGTAAAATTCTGACAATACTCAAAAATAATTTATACAACTTATCACTCACTAAATTATGCATGATTTACTCTGAAGCAAGTTGAGCTGCAAATTGTGTTTGACTGTACCACTTACGTACCACGGATCCTATGACCAACAATGCATGTTCATGTTATTTCACTGCTCATTGAGACTAAACAATAATCATAAGGAGAAAATGTAAGATGAATATTAATATTAAAGCAATTAGCATTATTTGGTTGCTTTGGGTACAATTCTGATGGGTTGAGTCTTCTTCACACCTACCTAACTGCCTTCTATTTTTTATTATATTAAGGGAACTAGTTTTTGGGTCAACACCACTTTTTCTTTTTTTTTTTGATAAAACGAATTTTTTTTTATGGGCAAAAACGTCTGAACCAGCAATTATAAATACATCATAAGAGTTTGTCACGTTAAGCAGAAAATTAAGAAAATCCTAGTTCAGAATCATACTGAGAGATCGAGAAGATGGAAAAAGTAGTTTTGAGTGGTGTAATACTACTTGTGGTGTTATTCACGACAGAACTTAGAGTAGCATCCGCAGGTTGGTTGAAAGCTCATGCAACTTTTTATGGTGGAAGTGATGCCTCAGGAACAATGGGTAAAAGATGTTGTACATTTCTACTTTCTGAATTACATTATTACAGTGCTCTTCTTGAATTCAAATTTAAGTGCAAAATAAGAGGAATAAATTCCACATGATATGAAAGAGTAGCTTGTTTGTACTTGTACAGGTGGTGCATGTGGGTATGGAAATCTCAACACAGATGGTTATGGAATAAAAACAGCTGCTTTGAGTACTGCTTTGTTTAATGATGGAAAGTCATGTGGTGGTTGCTATCAGATAGTTTGTGATGCAAGCCAAGTGCCCCAATGGTGCCTAAGGGGCACTTCCATTACGATCACTGCTACAAATTTCTGCCCTCCAAACTATGCACTACCTAGTGACAATGGGGGTTGGTGTAATCCTCCAAGACCACACTTTGACATGTCTCAACCTGCATTTGAGATGATCGCCAAATACAAGGCTGGAATTGTCCCAATTTTATACAGAAAGTATGTTATATTGCTTTATGCATATTCTAACTATGAAAGTGAAAATTATTTCAACTTACACATGTTGACATTTGATGCAGAGTTGGGTGCAAAAGAAGTGGAGGCATCAGATTTACCATCAATGGGAAGGACTATTTCGAACTGGTGCTTATAAGCAACGTCGGAGGAGCAGGCGATATTTCTCTAGTTTGGATCAAAGGGTCAAAAATGAGTAACTGGGAATCTATGTCAAGGAATTGGGGTGCTAACTGGCAAAGCTTAAGCTACCTCAACGGTCAGAGCTTGTCCTTCAGAATCCAACTCAGCAATGGAAAACTTCTCACAGCTTTTAACGTGGCACCGTCCAATTGGAGATTTGGCCAGTCTTTCATCAGCAAGGTGCAGTCATGAATGGAAGAATACATACAAATTTTACGCACCATTCTTCCACTTCGTCTTTTTTTATAATAATATCTTGTTTCTGATTTCTTTATCCAAGGACTGTATGTTAAACTTGTATGCTTTCCAAGGGATTGTGGCTCCAAAATTTTAGCATTTCGCGATGAAGCCCACCAAATATGTAAGCTCGAACAAATGGATCAAGTTATGCACTTGAAATTTCCAGTGTTTGAACAAAGGAAAAAACCAGCTTTTGTAATTAATTCTAAGATATCTCTCAAACTATCTAGATACCTTGTAGTACTTATCCTTCTAAGATTATGAAGACTAATAATCACCCACTACTATCATCCCTCTAAAGGCTCGTAGTTCAAATACACTGGTCAAAATATCCCCACGAAACAGAACATCATTCTATGCTAACTGTTTTTCTTTTGCAGCAAAAAAAAGAAGTAACTTCTTTCTTATCCGCTTACATACCTACTTACTACGTTAGAATTAAGGAGGCTTTCGATAAACTGTTTTAGTTTTTGTTAGCATAAAAAATGATAGTTTAAATATCAAAATTAAATTTTTTACACAAGGTATAATCACTCACTATTAATTCTACTGGTCTTTAAAGCTAAAAGAATCACGTAAGCGCAATCAATTTTAATTTTTATTAAATTTTCATAGGGTCTAACTCAATTGAACAAGATGTATAAATTGTTGATTTTATCACATTTTCTAGTGTCTAACTCAACTCAACTGAACAAAGATTTATTGTAAATTTTAATCAAATTAAATGAGAATCTAAAATCGTAACACATTATTTGACACAAGGCTGTTAGCACCGATTCCAACACGATCTTATCATTACGAACCTAGGAGGAAAAGTTTTCAATGGATAGATTAAATATTTTGAAAGTCAATATTATACATCCAAATCGGCTTACAAGCAGGTAGGTGACCCCATCACCATTCTAGCCTTCGCTAGGGATGTTCACACACACTTCTATTGCTACCTCTCAACATAAGCCACTGAATAGTCAGACAGGCCGCGGGCCGTGATCAATATATTTTTTATCTAAAGAAGAGAACCAACAAAAATTAATGCTCAAGCAGCCCTATGATCTTTTGGCAACAGTTTGAATTAAGGAACTGGTGTAAATCAATGGCAATGGCATCCCAATCAACAGAAGCTGGACCTCCACCAATCTTTGATGGACTTTTGCATGGTATGCCACAAATATACATTCATGTCATCTTCGCATTACACGGTGGCGTTCTCTTTTCCTGAAGCGCTCTAACATGAATTCATCTGTTGCAGCCTGCCTCTGTACTGCTCCAGTGCCATCAGTGCTTAAATCATTTTGTTTGGATCCAGAACTATCATCCTGTGAACTTCTATCTTTGTACAACTCTGGATGTTCTGCAAATTGGGGGCTCGCTAGTCAGTAATTAGGATACAGATTGCTTTAAAACAATCAACAAATGCCACAGGATGAATACATTTATAACTAAATCAAGACTGTAAACAAGCAAGTATTCGTATGTACTCTAAAATAACAGAATCAAGGAAGTGAAACCTCTTCTAAGTTTTTCAGCATAATCCCTTCCACGTTGGAAATAATCAGCACTATAACTCGATGGTATGCTGAAATCTGACTTTGTCCGACCCATAAGTCTCTTTTCCTGTAGAAGCTTTTTGGCAGCCTCTGTTTCTTCAATATTTTTTAATTTATATCTGCAAACATGAAATCAAAACGATTAAGACACGTCACCTTTTTGTTCCACGTTGAATAGATTGACTACAATTACTTGCAACATACGAGAGAATCTATTACAGTTAGAAAGCAACGAACCATGGAAAAGATTAACATTGTAAATATTAATCTTTGAACAAAAGCACTTCAGCTGAAAACCAAAGTTCATAAAATTTGGTTCTTTGTTTCCAACCATGGGTACTAAAAATCACGTAGAGCCAATACGTAGCCAACATACTAAACAGGAAAAAAATATAAATGCAAAGTCAAATCCGTTAAAAAAATTATACCATTTTCCCCCTTGATGAAATAGATAAAAAAAGACACAATAAACAAGAATCATCAAGTACTCGCAACATATAAGAAAAGAAGATAAATTATTACCCTTAAAAAGCAATGAACCAAGGACGCAAGGACGTGAGGAGTAATATTGAGTATAAAAATTGAAAAAATAAGCTTCAGTATAAAAGCTAATGTCCTTAAAGTATGGTTGTTTGTTTCCCATGTACGGGCACTAAGTTAGCACTTGTGTGCAGAAAACAAAGAATATTATGTCCTCCTTGGTTCCACCCCTTTCAGCGGAATAAAACAAGTACCACTCTCTAACTCCATGTACTATTATAATTTATTTTTAAGAGGCACCAAACATTGAATAACGTGATCTGTCTTGTTTTAACTCGTCAACAAAAGGAAGTCATTGTAATCAAACTGCAGATCAATTTATACCCTAGATGAATAACATAGTAGAGCCTATGATTAACTTGAAAAAGGAAATATAAAAAGAACACAGTCAATTCTTAAATGCTTCTTCAACAAATAATGCAAACATCAAATACAGGCCATCACAAGTACGAGAAAGCATACTCGATTGGAAGCTGAACCTCAGCAATACCAGTAGTCCACTGAGTAGAGCTTTCTTCAGAATTTCGCCTTTTTACCTGACAGGGCACAACATTTTTAAAAGAATGATTCCAAGAAAAGGCAATACATACTGAAAGAGAAGGATGTATCAAACACTAACTGTAAGACAAATCATTTACATCCTTGATAATGTCACCGGGTGCTATAAACTATAAAGAAAAACAAAGAACAATAAATACTGTAAATTGAAAAACAAAGAAGAGTCACTCACTTTAAGATGCTCAGGGATCTTATAAAGTTCATCTTCAGCACGTTTCAGCTCATTCTCAACTTGATCAGCAGCATCCACTTTCCTTCCCCTCTTCTTCGCTAACTCGTGCTCGATGTATTTCACCCTGATCAACAAACAAGTTGAACCAACATCAACAACCAAATCGAAATTTAGAAGCCTAAGCACAAACACAACATAATATAATATAGACACACATATTAGGGTCTTCAACCAAAACAGCGGTCTCTTGAGCGAAGGTATCTTGAAGAACGAGCTCATCCTTGTCGCCGCCATCACCGTCGTTCTTTTCGGCGGCTTTAGCAGCCAAAGCGCCGACTGTTCCACTCTGCGCTTGCAAACTAGGGTTTGCTGGAATTCCCGATTTCCTTTCCCGCTGCTTTTGGAGAAGCTTGATTTCCTCCAGTGCCATTCTGTACAAAGTAATAGCATCAATGAAGCGTAAACCCTAACCAAAAATTCAGTATCAGAATTGTAGATTTGAAATAAGTAACAAACCTTCTTTCTCGTTCATCGTCTGATTCATTGTTGTTCTGAGAGGGAGGAAGTCGATCTTCGTCTGTTGGAGCGCTTCTCTTTCGGTAGTTTTTCTTTCGCTGCTGTTGTGGTTTTGAATCCTCCATTGTTGTTAATGTTAGCGGAAACGGATCGAATGCGAATGCAATGAAGAGGTTTAAACGTAACGTTTTACCCCTTCGACACTCGCTACCAAGCAACACTTCCCACTCGATTTAATGTTTTTGTTTCCTACAATAAAATTCAGTTCAAAATATGATTTTTATTCCTCTAGAATCTCTAACTGGGGTCTATTACAATATAAAAGAAAAGAAAAAAGATATTATCGAATTCATTTTATTTTATAAATAATATTTTAAAAAATAAATTTTTTATTATTTAATATTTCTTATTTCTTTTATTTATATTTATTTTGTTGTTATCTGTATATAAAAATTATTTTACTTTTTATCTATTTATTTTATTTTTTATTTTTTTATTTATATTTATTTTGTTATAATATGTGTATACAATTTATTTTACCTTTTTATTTATTTATTTTCTTTTTAAATTAATTTTTTTATACTATTTTTTATTTGAATTTTATTTTTTTATAATTTTTAATTAATAAGTCATTTAGTAAATAATTACAAAATAACTTATATTTAAAGTATAAATTTTTTATATTATTTTTTCATTTTTAATTTTATCTTTTTATAATTTATAATTTTATTTTTTTATAATTTATAATTTTATCTTAATCCATTTAATTAGATTGGAATTTAAAAATCTAAATCACAATCTATTTAATTGTATTTGGATTGGATAGTATTTTGATTTTAAAGATAAAAAATAAAGATAGGTCTACGGTTTCTATTTGAAGGTAAGTTTGAGTAGTTCTCAAGTGAAGGTTGACTAGTTTTCTTTACATGAAATTTAATCGAGTTAGGCCTAGTCAAAATTCAGCTTATCAATCTAAATTGAAATTTAACTGAGTCAATTCGTGCCAAAACTTGGTTGAGCCAACCTTGATCTAAATTCAACCAAGTCGACCATGGTTGAACTCGACCAAGTTGTTCAGTTGAAATTCAGTCGAGTCAAGCCTAACCAAAATTGGTTGAGTTGGGCCCAACCAAAATCGATTGAGTCGAGTTTGATTGAAATTCAACCTAGTCGGCCCTAGTCAAATTGGGTTGAGACTACTTCAACCAAAATTTGGCGTAGTTGGCCCTCACCAAATTTTGAGCGAGAGGACCACAATCAATGTTTGCTTGAGTCGGACTCGAAAAAAAAAATTTGACCGCATCAGCCTTAATTGAAATCCACTGAATCGACCTTGACCAAAATTGAACTGAGTCACCTCAGTCAAAATTTGGTTAAGTCACGTGCAACTGAAATTGGTCGAGTCAACCTTAGTCGAAACTGGCCGAGTTAGCCTTGACCGCAATTTGACAAAGTAGGCCTTAGTTGAAATTCGACTAAGGACAAAGTTCAATCAAGTCGGCCTCGACACGAATTTGACCGAGTCTGTCCCCACCATAATTTGATCGAGTTGGGCTTAGCCAAAATTTAACCTTGTTGTCGTCAACCGAAATTCAACCAAGTCGACCCCAACCGAAATTTGGTAGAGTTAGTCCAGACCCAAATTCGGTCGAGTTGGCCCCACCCAAATTTAGTAAGTCAACCTCAGTCAGAATTCAGTCTAGTCGGGTGATGAGTGCATATTTATGCCTACGTTTATGCTTTATAATTCAAATTTTTTATGAGATTCTTGTGCTTAAATGGTTGGTTTAAAGTGAATTTATGACAATTGAATTTATCGGGTTTGGGAATTAAAGATGCTTAAAATGTGATTTTTAGTTGCATAAATTATGTTGGATATTTAAATGCTTATTTGTGCAACTGAAATTAGAATTTTGTTCATTTAAAGTGAAATTAAATGAAATTTCAGGGACTTTTTTATAATTTTGGAAAATAAAGAAGGACATAAATGGAATTCCAAAGACAGTTCAGTTGATATTTAAAGATAATTAATTTAATTTGAAAATATCAACAGGAAATATCTATCAGATATTCTTAAAAATTGATTAAGTTTGTTGAATATTTGAAAGATATAAGATAAAAAATATTATCAACAAAATATTCAGAATCTAAGCCTAATCAAGCTTATATAAAGAGACTTAGGGGAGACAGAAATCAGAACTCATTCGTTCACTCAGACTCCTCCACTAGAAGCAATCATCCACCACTCCTCTGATTTTTATTTTAACATGTATTCCAATCCATTTATAAAGGGTTAAGCTTCTAGGGCCATTCCACTGTATTTTCCTTATGAATTCTGAGGTTAAGTTGAATTGATGTATTTGTTTCTTTTGATTATTAATTTGAGTTATTCTTCTTCTATGTCTTTCATTTCTCAATCATATTAAAAGTAATGATTTTTGCATTATAATGTGTTTGAATCTACATGCATATTAATCATATGAGTTCAAGGGTTGTTAGGTTTGATCGAGAATTTACTTTGATTGAATTTATGAACTTTCATATGATTAAACGAGTTTTTATTACTGATTGAGAATATACTTTGATTGGTGGTAGGAATTTCAACTATAATTAATTGAGAAATTACTTTGATTAATTAACTTTTAATTTGGTTAAGAGATTTAAGAATAAATACGATTAAGCACAATAGGATTTGATTGAGAATCTACTTTGGTTAAATGTATGATCCTCCTTAAATTAATTAAAAATATACTTTAATTATTTTTGAAACCCGAACAATAACCAATCGAACAATGATCTGTGTATAACCAATAATGAATCTATCTTGGAAAAACAATGAAATTAACCTATTTTATTATAATTGTTTCTAAGTTTCTCATTAGTCTTCCTTGATTAAAGGTCAAGAGAGTCAACCCAACCCATTTTTAATGGATCTAATAGTGAAGTACATTATATTGACCTCATTGTATTTAATCTCACTGTATACAAAGATAAAAGAATCTATTTTTAATATATTTTAAATTAGATTTAAAATGAATCCAAATTTAATTGAGACAATTAAAATGAATCTAAATGAATTTCAATTTAAATTCATACAAGATCAACTAAATTTGGAATGTAATATCAATCCATTTTATTAGATCTAATTAGACTATCACAAACACAGTCTATGATTATATTTATTGTTTGGTCGACTAGAGAAATTGTGTCATCTAAAATTAACTAGATTATACGATGCAAAAAGTATAACAAAAATACTTTTAAAAAATAAATAATTATATATTAGAGTGATAAAATGGACCTTTTCCAATATTTCAAAATTTGATTTTGATGTCATAATGCTTTTTATTTATTATAATACTTAAATGATGCATGCATGTAATAATATTTTAATATAAATTATTAATATTTATAAATTAAGTTGTTATTGTGATTTATAATAAAATAATTTAAATAGTAGTTATTTTAATTTTTTTTAATTAGAAATATTAATTTATAAGTTAAAAATTTAGAAAATATCTCTCTCTCTCTCTCTCTATATATATATATATATTTAAAAATAACATTTAAAAACCAAAGTTTAAAATGAAAATAAAGTAAAAAATCCTGGTATACTATATTCTATCGTAGAATGGGTTACATTATCAACCGGATGAACTTATTTATCTTGTTTACAGCGGCTCAATGATGGGTCGAACCAATGTGGGATACCTACTCTTCATTTTCCTTTTTTTCTAAGTCAAATATCTTCTTTTTCATTCATCTGATAACCAAATAAAATTACTTCACCAACCATCTCATTTATGGTTTAAAGAAGAAGTAATAAAAATGACATACATTTATGGTTTAATGAAGAAGTAATACTAAGCTGACATATTATTTGATATATATTATAAAAATAAAATAAGCATAAAAATAATTTTTTTTGTATTTCTAAATAAAAAAATAAGAAAAGATAATATAAAATAAATATAAAAAATTTGTATGTTTCAAAATATTATTTTTCTTAATCAAGTACATTTTCTATAAAAGAAAATAATTTGAGTGCCTCAAAGTTTAAGATGTCCCATCTTCCAAACTGATTTAACAACCGACCAACGTGAAAGAGAAAGTGAGGTGGACATGTGCGTAAACCTACAATCTATATTCTGTGTTAGTAAACGATCATTGACAACATTTTTTTAGGAAAATAAAATTTTAACACTATTTTTGACACTATTTTGACATTGCACACGTGTCAAAATGTGATTGGACGATTTCAAATTAAAAAACAAACTTTGGTTTTTTTCTTCCAAACATGCCCCTGTCTCAATCTTTATAATTTGAAATCGTCCAATCACATTTTGAAACGTGTGAAGTATCAAAAAAGTGTCAAAAAATGGTGTTAAAATATCATTTTCCCATTTTTTAATAACTTTTTTGATAATGAGATATGTGTCATCATTTTATTCATTTTGAATTTATGTTTAAAAAAATATTTAAAATAAATTAATCACAAACTGTCACTGTCAAAAAATTGTTAAAAAAGTGTGTTAAAAAGATTTTTTCTGTTGACAAAATTTATGACAAAAAAAGGAGAATAATAATATTTTAATACTCACAAATTTTTTACATTTACTTATCATTATTAATATAAATACAAAAATTTATTTTTTTTCCGACTATTTTATCTGTCGAATGTATTTATTATTCAACCAGAAAATGATTCAAACGAATATACGTACCCACATAGAAGGTGACAACTTCGACGTCATAGAATTTGTATCACTATAACCACGTAGTATGTAATCCACGATACAATATTATAATACTGAGAACAACAACAGCGTAAGTGAAACAATGAATCACAAACCTTCAAGAATTACCGGAAAAGTATGCTTATAAGAGTGAATCTTTCTCTCTGGAATATCATAATTAACTTAAAAAAGAAATTAACTCTTCTTTGGAGCAAGCTTGGCCTTGATGTCATCAACCTGTTTAGTATCAATCTGAAAAGCCTGAGCAAGAACATTATCAGGCACAGTTGGTGTTGAGCTGAAAAGAGCTGCAGCTACAGAAAANGTTCCAGGAAGTTGGCTGTTGAAAGCAGAAAGCACCGAAGCAGGCTTATCTCCACTGTTCTTCTGATAATGCACCAAACCTTTAGGGAACACAAAGATTTCACCTTTCTTGATGGACTTTGAGATGAGTTTGTTGGCTGTGGTGATAAACCCCACGTCTAATTGACCATCCAACACAAACACAATCTCAGTGGCACGAGGGTGTGTGTGAGGTGGGTTAAGTCCCCCAGCTTTATAGTCTATTCTAGAGAAAGACACTCCCAATGTGTTAAGTCCTGGGATTTTTTCCACATTGGCTGCAGTAACTACAGATCCCAATGTGTTGTTGATAACTCCAGGTTTCGCTAAGCCAGCAAAGAAGAAATCAGCTTCTGTCACATTAGTCTCTGCCTTGCAGGCAAATCCATTCACCTTCACACCTGAATACAATTTATTACACACCACTGGTTACTGCACTATTTTCCTAGGCACAACTTTGGCATATTTATTTGAACTATAAGAGCAGAGAGAGAAACTAAAATGGCGGTGAATAGTAATATATGCATATTATTACCTGAAGAGGGAAGTGCGACACAAAGGTCTTGAAGTGTGTCAGGGTCAGAAGCGAAGGCAAATGAGAAGGCACAACAGAAGATGACCAAAATTGCATAAGTGTTTGTTGGCAACATGGTTTGGATTTGGAATGATGATTGAGCTATTTGCAAGGAGTGGAAACAGAAAGGGATTTTTGATATGATTAGAGATAATAGTGGAATGTTTGTGTTGGATGACTAAAATTGTGGCAAGTTGGCCTCTTTATATATGCATTATTTTGTAAACAGGTAGTGGTTCTAGACATAGTAGATGAGAACGATGTGATTGTAAAGCATTTCAGTGGTCCATAGACTTAAACTCAAAGCGATTGTGTGTTAAGGCTTAATGGGAATCCTATAAACTTTTTATGTCTTTATTAGAAAAGAAAATCATTCATGCAAGAAAAAATCAGCATATAAATTAGGTGGTTGCTTGCGGACAATATGCAGACAGTGACTGTCTAATGAAGAGGAGTTTGGTGAGAGATGCCAGATTATAGTCAGATGCAGACTTTGTCCATGCATTGTTGTGAAGTGAAATATTTAGTTTTAAATTTAGAAGAAAGAATGTCTAGATTTAAGAGAAAAAGAGAAAAAGGGTGTTTGATCATTAAACCAATGTAGTTATTATATGAACTAAATTAAACTTTTTGCTAAATCAATTCTCAATTTAGTTATATTATGTCATCTTTTGAGTCATTACTAAGACAGATTAAGTTTGACTCAATTGTCAATCTGAACAACCTTAGGAAATGGATGAGAGGCATAGGCCCCTTTAGAAGCGCGACACGCACTCCTTCAGTTCCTCTGTTGCTTTCACGGTTAGGCCCATTTGAAAACTGATTTTTCTAAATTAGTCAGATAATAAAAATGTGTGTGTGTGTGTGTATATATATATATATATATATATATATATATATATATATATTAACTTGAAATGTTTTACCACAGACATGTTGATTTAGTATAAAAGGAAAAAGTTATCTCATTCTATCCCAGTCTATTTTAATCTTTTAAACAATAATAATGATTTACAGTTTCATGTCATTACTATCTCCAGATTGAAGTAGTTGGTTTTCGTTTGTCTATGGCAGCACGTTTGTTTCGGCAAGCTGCTGCTATTGCAGTTGTTTGGAATGTACCATGTTCTTAGCAGTAACGCATCATATGAAAATGAGATGCCAAAGTTTAAACGTAACGCTTTTACCCTTCAACATTCTACAACAACATTTCCCTCACTATTACCCTCAACCACCCACCTACTGCTACAATGCAGAGGTAAAGGCAAGGACTTGGACTCTGTATAGCATATATCAGTATAATATTGGTATGAACTGTATGAAACAAATAAAAGCATTGTTACTCTTAATACTTTTGATAATACATAATAATGAAGTATTAACAAAGTATCAGAATTTATGTAAGTGAATCACATTGAAATGTGTTTGATAGTGAATAGAGACTTATATACGAAGGTACATGCATGTATAAGAAATTTCATTGGTGATTCAAAATCATCATAAATGCAAGTTCTTAGCATAGATGAGCAGATATTGTCAAATAAATCAGTACTTCTCAATTTCGAAAGAACAGCTAGATAAACCAAATCAAACTAAATACATATATGCTTAAAATCTGAGTCAATTTCACAGGCAGTATAGACCAACCGATCAACACAAATCCTAAAACTAGCGATCGGTCAACCTATAATATAGACCAACCGATTAACACAAATCCTGAAAGAAACAGTCAGATAAAGCATGTTTATGAAACATTGGATCATAACTGGACCAACTTTAACCAAAAACATACTTCGAAATCTATAAATAAAAAGATAATATAAGAAGGTATATATGTGTGACATTTATTGAACATTTAACTTAATTATGATAACCGATCGGTAACTTGAGTACCTACTGCTCGAATTTAGATAATATGAAGGTGTAGTTCTAACCCTACGTACCGAAACAGGAATGATCCAATCAAACTTAATTGCATGCATGCTTAGAAATGAACACACTGGAAAAATGAAACTTGTGCCTACCTATTATTCATAATTTATAATTTCACCAGTTCAGCTGTCTTGATGTGTTGAGAGACTCTTTGGTTTTCTTTTATATGTGGATATTTAATTTGATCACCGCAAATATTCTTTTCCACCAAAAACCACTTTACGTGTTGTCCATCACTCCATTTATTTTCTAATTACAGGGCATGCAATAATGAAATCCCTTCTGTAGGAGAATTTTCTCTGCAACATAAAACCATTGATCACATTCTCTCTTTAACAACTATTATTGGAATAAGTAATTAATGGTTCAGATTTTGTAGGACTGAAGAGAAGTTTGACTAGAGAGGTCCTAAGTTAAGAAGGATATTTGAATGCCTCCAATTATAAGATGTCTGACGTCTTACCAGACTGATTTAACTACTAACCAACATGAAAGAGAAAGTGAGGTGGTAAAGGTCCAACCTTTATTGATATGTGTTTACAAAATAATGAATCACAAAACCAAGAAATGAGTGTACCAAGGGTGACACCTTCTACTACATATTCCGTGTTACAACATGCTCAATGCCACATAAACGAGGAAAGGGCACCTGATAAAGGAAAAATAATAACAAGGAAAGCGCAACACCATAACAGATACAACCAATCATATCTCTCTCTCTTGAATATCATTAAGCTCGATTTAAAAATCAAGTCTTCTTAGGAGCAAGCTTGGCCTTGATGTCATCAACCTGTTTAGTATCAATCTGAAAAGCCTGAGCAAGAACATTATCAGGCACAGTTGGTGTTGAGCTGAAAAGAGCTGCAGCTACAGAAAATGTTCCAGGAAGTTGGCTGTTGAAAGCAGAAAGCACNGAAGCAGGCTTATCTCCACTGTTCTTCTGATAGTGCACCAAACCTTTAGGGAACACAAAGATTTCACCTTTCTTGATGGACTTTGAGATGAGTTTGTTGGCTGTGGTGATAAACCCCACGTCTAATTGACCATCCAACACAAACACAATCTCAGTGGCACGAGGGTGTGTGTGAGGTGGGTTAAGTCCCCCAGCTTTATAGTCTATTCTAGAGAAAGACACTCCCAATGTGTTAAGTCCTGGAATTTTTTCCACATTGGCTGCAGTAACCACAGATCCCAATGTGTTGTTGATTACTCCAGATTTGGCTAAGCCAGCAAAGAAGAAATCAGCTTCTGTTACATTTGCCTCAGCCTTGCATTCAAATCCGTTCACCTTCACACCTGCACATAATTAATTCACACTTGTACTATTTTCCTAAACACAACTTTGGCACATTTATTTGAACTATATGATAGCAGAATGAGAAAAGAAATTGTGAATGGTTAGGCATGGTACCTGAAGAGGGAAGTGCCACACAAATGTCTTGAAGTGTGTCAGGGTCAGAAGCAAAAGCAAAGGAGATGGCAGAGCTGAAGATGACAAAAATTGCCAAAGTGTTTGTCAGTGACATGTTTTGGATGATAATAGTTATGTCAATGAGTGAAAACAGGAAGAATTTATGTAGCAAGAGATAAGAGAGGAAGGTTTTATATAGTTGGTGAGAAATGTGGCAAGTTGCTCTCTCTATATATACATGCATAATTTGTAAACAGGGAATTGTTATAGGCAGGGTAGATGGAAGTAGTGATGTGATGGTAAAGCATTAATGAAGTCCTTCGACTTAAATTCAAAGCAATTGGTAAAAATGCTAATAGGAATGAATGTACAGAGTAATTGGTATGTTGGTTGCAGGGGATATTCAGAGATTAGCTGTCTAATGAAGAAGAAGTGTTTGGTGAGAATTGAGAAATGTAAGGTGATTGACAGATCCAGAGTTCCCATGCATTATGATTAACCTAAGACCTCATCATCTATATCATGTTTTCCACTTTTCCTTTTCTCCAACCAAACTCAGTTCAGAAAGTAAACCAATCATGTTTCTGATTTGGCTATTTCTTAATATATATTATTTAGTCTAATCACGATTAAAATATCACATTAGTAATATAAGTCAGTATTATCATTCATGTTTATCATTTGATTGTTGTCTTTTATATTATAATAGTTATTATATTGTTGTATTTATGAATAATTGAAAGTCTCACACATCGATTAGAGATAAGGTCAAATAACATATAAATGGATACAAACTTATTATATAAGTCAGTTTTATAAGGTTGAGCTAAGCTTAAATCCATAATTCTTAACCTGTTGTTAGTTGTACTATTGTTTTCATAGTTTTACTTTCTGTGTTGTGCTTTTGGTCCTTGAAATGCACTATAATGTCTTATGAATTAGGTCGATACCAATGAAACTGTTTTAAGAAAACTCAATGGATTTTTAAGACAAGTGTATATAAAGTTAAAAAGAAAGTGACATCTCATAATGTATTTTTATTAAGATCAAACATATCTTAGAAAAAAAAGTACTCCCAGTTCAATTCTATTCTATTCAATGAATTGTTAACTTTATTTAGTTTTCATCTTTAAAGAAAATGTGAGTTTAAGTTTTTTTCCAACTTGTAGCGGTAAAAAGCTGTCGATAAATACTAAGTTTACATGTTTTTAACGATTGAAGGACTAAATTCTTTAAAAGTATATCCCAAAATCAAATTTAAACAAAACTATAAGAACTAAAAACACTAATATTTTTGTAAATTAAAATGATACAACTTTTATACGGAAAATATATTAGCTTATAATATAAATTCAGTACAGATAGTTTAGTATATCCTAATATATTAATTATTGTATATTATCTTGAGAGTGAATTTTTCACTCTAACTTTAAATGCAAATATGGATATAATTCCCAATTTTTTTGTTATGTTCGAATTTTTCATTCCACCCTGCCTTTTATTAAGGTCAAAGAATTTTAGTATTTTCTAATATCCTTATATATTAAACTGTAAAACTAAATAATTCTATCATGCATAATAATCTATAATTAGATGACAATAAAAAATTACATTGTCAATATACTTTAATTCATTTTTAATTTTATTCAATGTGTTTATTTTCTTTTTTCAATCTTTTGGAAGTATATAAGATAAAATGTAATGGACCGAACTTATTTTTCACCATATCCTTTTTGTTTTTTGCTTTTTGTTTTCATTTTATACTAATATATCATAAACAAATGTAATTGTTTACAATATTAATCGATAAATAATAATTTTAAATATGACTTTTACCATAATTGTTATGAGAACCTAATTTCCTTTTTTTTTAAAAAAAAAGTCCGTTCTCTCTTTGAACCTAGTTTTCTCTTAAAACTTTCATTCTCTCTTTCAAAAATTTGATTCATCTCATATTTTTTAAAAAGCCTCCGTATCTTTCTTAGACTCCCATCTTGTAGTTCATTTCTTCCTTTTTGCATAATGTGACCTTTTCTCTTTTTATTTCTCAAGAATCAAGTATGTCATTGTAAACCTCGCGGCAAGAGATACATTTTTTTTTTTCCATTGAACAATTTCTCCTTTAGGGTGAGTTTCATGCTTGCCTTGGGTTAGATCTTAAATGCAAGGGAAATTTTGGATTTGCATGTGGTTATGAGTGAATTCTTTGTCTTTTTTAATCTATTATGGTTCTAGTAGTATGCTTAGATAATTAATCTAAGCTTATTATGTGTTTAGGCGTTTTATTTCAGAGGTATAGGATGTAAGGACAATTGTGCAGAAAATCAATAGAAATAAGGGAAGTTGACTTTGATATATTTTATGTTTAAATAATGGTTGAAGATATATTAAATGGTTTAATTGAAGTATACTTATGGAACCTTTTGTTTATTTCCTTCACTTTTACATTAACTTGCACCTCTTCTCTATTATGTGTTGCATTGTGTTTTCTGTGTTTAATGAAATTTTACTAGTTGTTTTTAAGCATTGATGTTTCGTGCTTATTACATGAAATTGGGATGATCAAGGTAGTAGTTCCTAAGGGAGAATTCTACCGCATTTGGATAAGTTGAGGGTTGACGACTGACGGTTGACGATTGACAGTTGACGGTCGAGTGTTGAGGGTTGATGGTTGAAAGGTTCGAGTTTGGGGTTTAGGATTCAAGGTTTATGGTTTAGGGTTTTAGTTTAGAGTTAAGGTTATGATTTGGGTTATGTTTAGGATTTAGGGTTAGGGATCAGCGTTTGGGGTCAGGGTTTGCATTGAGGGTTGAGGGTTGAGGGTTGAGGGTTGAAGGTTGAGGGTGGAGGGTGAAGGGTTAAGGGTCGAGTGTCGAGTGTCAAGGGTCGAGGGTCGAGGGTCGACGGTCAAGCGTTGAGCATCGAGGGACGCGGGTCAAAGGTCGAGGGTCAACATCGAGGATCGAGGGTCAAGGGTCGAGGGTGAAGCGTCGAGCGTCTAGCGTCGAGGGTCGAGGTTTAAGGGTCAAGGGTCGATGGTTAAGGGTCGAGGGTCGAGGGTCACAGTCGAGGGTCGAGAGTTAAGGATCGAGTGACGATGGTCGAGGGTCGAGGGCCAAGGATCGAGGATCGAGGGTCGAGGGTCAAGGGTCGAGGGCCAAGGATCAAGGGTCAAGTGTCGAGGGTCGAGGGTCGAGGGTCGAGGGTCGAGGGTCGAGGGTCGAGGGTCGAGGGTCGAGGGTCGAGGGTCGAGGGTC
>NC_028358.1:31374323-31375375 GCF_000741045.1 Vigna radiata var. radiata
TGTAGGGTGCAGATGATGATTGGGAAAAATCCGCCCTCCCCATCAACGATGATTCAAGACCCCGATCAATAACACCTCCTCTGCCTTTTGCTCTCNAGGTCTTAGTGATTTCTTTTTTCAAAACCTCTCACCCCCATCTACTTCTCCGTGCCCACCAGAATCTTTTTTCTAACGGTTTTTCTTCCAACCCTCCCCAAAACCAAATCTTGTCCCCTCTACGCACACATACTTTTTTTTTTGTCTCCCCAATCCAGCATACCCTCTCGCTGCCGCTCACCACCGGTGGACATCAAAATGGGTTAGAAAACTTACCTTGATACTGAAGTCACTCTCTTATCACCCCAACCTCTCTCGGTGCTTCCTCTCTTGGTATCCCTTCACCCTCCTGAAGATTTTTTTTCGAGTATTCTTGTAACCCCTCCTCTTTTGTTTCTCACGCTTTTCTCTTGCGAATTGCCGCCTCTGCCAAACTTCAGTCTGTGTTTGTCAAACCGCCACGTTCTCTGCCACCCAAATTTTCATTGTACCCTCTCGCGTCTTTTTTTCATACCAAAACCCTTTTTTTTTGTTTTTTAGCTTTTTCTCTTTACATTAAAACAAAATCTTTTTCATTTTTTTTTATATTGCACTAAAAGACAAAACGTCTTTTTTTCTTTTTTTTTTCATATTATATTAAAACAAAATAAAATATAAAAGGTAAAACAAAAAAAATAAAAAATAAAAATAACAAAAATTAAGAAAATTATAAAGGGAAAGTAGAAAATAATGTATAAAGAGATGGAATAAAATATAATAAAGGCAATAAAAACAAATATATATATATATATATATATATATATATATAAAAAACGAAAATGGATGTTTGGGTGTTGGACGGTGTCGGAAGAGAAACACGACGCTCATGATTTCATATTCAACAATGTCATGGCAATAGTAAACTTTCATAGCATAAACAAGTGAATAAAGTTACCTCGTGGAATTCCTTGGTTTAATCTGGGTGTAACCAGTGACAGAGGACCAGTGACTGTAACCATGGAAGAATAAGCTCCTGA
>NC_028358.1:31375740-31438381 GCF_000741045.1 Vigna radiata var. radiata
AGCTCCTGAAAGGCCTCTGTAGGGTGCAGATGATGATTGGGAAAAATCCGCCCTCCCCATCAACGATGATTCAAGACCCCGATCAATAACACCTCTGCTTTTTGCTCTCGAGCTCTTAGTGATTTCTTTTTTAAAAACCTCTCACCTACTTTTCCGTGCCCACCAGAATCTTTTTTCTAACGGTTTGTCTTCCAACCCTCCCAAAACCAAATCCTGCCCCCTCTACGCACACACACTTTTTTTTTCTCCCCAATCCAGCATACCCTCTCATCATCTTACACGTTTTTTTTTTCTTTTTTTATTCTTTTTTCTTTTCTTTTGTTTTCTTTTCTTTTCTCTATTTTCCTTTTCTCTTTGTTTCTTCTTTTATTTTATATATTTTTTTTTGTTTTTCTTTTCAAAAAGAATATAGAAAATCAAATTAAATAAGATAATAAGAAACTAAATCATAATAAACTAAGAATAATAAAACAAAAATAACAAATAAAAATAAAATAAGACAAAAATAAATATAAATCTTACTATTTAGTCACTCGGACGAAATTAGATTTTGACAATTGCTGTTCTTTGTTGTATATAAACTCTTTTTCATTTTCGTATTCAATAATGAAGAGTTATTCACTCATGTCTCACATACTTAGCTCATCTTTTGTTTCTAAGTTCTATACTCCATTGTCTTCAATATTAACTTTTTTTATTTTTATAATTTTTGTTATTTGTTATATTTTCCGAGTTTTGTACACTTCGTTATATTTTTAGAGTTTTGTATGTTATATTTTACAACTTTTGTACACTAAAAATGTAAAAAAAAAAAAAAAAATTAGAATGCACTCATTGTTTTGGATGATTGTTTCTTAGTCATCTTAAAACTTATAATCGTTCTTTTATTATACTTCCTTTTTACACAAGAAAAACTAAAAAAAAGAGTTATAAACATATAACAAAAGGAACAAACCTAAAACTAAAGAATATATATATACCCAGATATCAAACATTCCTTCCACATCATTCTAATACTTTCTATAACTTTTATCTAATTTTTCTGCCTCTTCAAATATTGTGTGAATTTAAGTTAAATAATACACTTGCTTATTTATTTTCTCACTTAAGATCCAAGAATTATTCTCATATGGGCGACAATTTTCTATATATAAAATCTGCATAAGCATTAAAAAAATGACAGAAAATGTCCATAAACAATTCTAACTTTGTTATATTTTTGGAGTGTATGCTACAATTTTAGAGTTTTGTACGCTAAAAATACAAAAAACTTTAGAATAAACTCATTGTCGTGTGATTGTTTCCTTTTATTTATATTTCTTCAATATTAACTTTTTTTTATTTTCGTGATTTTTATTATTTGTTATATTTTCAGAATTTTGTACGCTTTGTTATATTTTTGGAGGTTTGTATGCTATATTTTAAAGTTTTGTACGCTAAAAATGTAAAAATATTTAGAATGCACTCATTGTTTTGGATGATTGTTTCTTTTTATTTATATTTCTTTAATATTATTAGGATTTATTATTCAGTCAGTTTATTCGGTGATTACTGTGTAAAACAGTAACCACATCCCGTAACCACACCCTTTTCTGTTAGTTTTTTATTTCTACCTGTTTCCCTTTGAACTCTATAAATAGAGTGTTGCTTGTATGTTTCAGACATATTCACACCATATAATACATACATTAACTATAAGACTGAGTTTTTACACACTTACCTCTGTTTCTTCCTATCTTCTTCTTCCAACCTTCTTCTTCCAATATTCTTTTTCGTTTTTCACTTGGTTCTTCATCTTTGAGAAGAACGTTGCTTGATCCACTGCAGATCCGGTTTCATCTTCTGTGATGAAGAGTCGTCGATCGCGAAAAGGAAGTCTGAAGAACGGATGTAATCCAGTTTTTCTGAATAATAGTACCGGCAAAGCCTGCTTCGAAGAAGTTTGAAAGAGAAAAAAAGGATTTCATAGTGTAGAGAATAACAAGGAGGACAAGCCATGCATTTTCTCTTGGATTATTGACACTGGGCCACTGATCATGTGACCCATGAAAAGGAAAATTATCTTACTTTCTATAAGATTAAACCCATCACTATTAAATTACCAACTAATTCCATTGTTACAGTTTCCATTGTTACAGCTGAACATGCAGGAACTGTTCAATTTTGTAGAGATTTTGTAATCTTTAATGTACTGTATATACTTACTTTTTCTTTCAACTTGATTTTTGTTTGAACTGCAGTCTAATTTTTTCTTCTGAGCTTCTCCAGATAAGGGAGAACACTACATTGAAGATGATTGGATATCCTAGTCCTCACAAACGCCTATACTACTTACAAGCTTTTCCTACTCATTATTAGGATTTTGTTTCAAAGTCTGTTTTTTCTTTTAAACAAGTTGATGTAAATATATGGCACTATAGATTAGGTTATCCTAGACACAAGGTTGTAAAACAGATTTGTGAACTCCTTATGTTCAAATGAATGCTAATATACCATTTGTGATGTTTGTCATTATACTAAACAGCACAAACTGTCTTTTCCTATAAGTAATTCCTTGTTTGCTGAGTGTTTTGATCTTATTCATTATGATATATGAGACCCTTTTTCTATTTCTTCCATACATGACCATAAATATTTTCTTACTATTATTGATAACTATAATAGACATACATGGATTTTTTTAATGAGTAGCAAAGGTCAAACTAGAGGTATATTGGAAAACTTTATTGTCAAAAGTTAAGAATAAATTTGGTAAAGAGATTAAAACTGTTAGGTATATATAAAATCTTTAGAAGCACTAAACAAAAACGATGGGGAAATGTCAGCAAACAATTCTAACTTTATTATATTGTCGACATTTTGTACGCTATATTTTCATATTTTTGTAGGTTAAAAATGCAAAAAACTTCATAATGAACTCTCATTATTTTAGATGATTGTTTCATAGTAATCTTTTATTGCTAAAAGTCAAACTTACAGTGGCGGCTTGGTTACACTCTCTCTTTGCACGGAAAAAATTAAAAAAAATGACTTATAAACACCTATATACCATAATATCAAACATTCCTTACACACCATTCAATACTTTCTATAACTTCTATATGATCTTTCTACCTCTTTAAATACTTATGTGGATTCAAGTTAAACACAATTGTACTGATTGGAATTCCTCTTGCTCTGGTGCATCATAATGGTTCCAAGGTGGCTGCCATGGCTTTTCTGACGGGAAATTCTCCTGCTCTGGTTCAGCATACTGGTCCCAATATAAGTGTGGCAGCTGCTGCTGCATAAGCCAGGATTCCTGCTCAACATATGCTCCAAAACAAAGTGGTTGTTGTTGCTGGAAAGCTTGATTGGCTGACTGCAAAAATTCTTCACGAACAGGCTCATAAAACATGTCAAATCTTGGTGGTTGAACATTATAAGGAAAAGAGAAAATACCATATGCAGAGGAGTGATCCATGCTTACCAAATGCATATTAGAAGAACACCAAACATACCCCTAAAACCTCTATTGCAAAACTCAAACTAAGATCTATGGAAGAAAAGAAAAAATGTACAAACTATATGGATGCAAAGACTAACAATACACTTCTAAACTTAATTCACCGAATCCCCGACAACGACGTCATTTGTTAAACTACTTTTTAGTCGCCTAAAACAGAACAAAATTGATCCCACTAATGTAGTAAAGGGATGACCAATATATCAATCCAAGAACTCGACAAAATCAAGCTTACAGTGTATAGTTAAGTCTTGTATTTATTTTTTTATTTATTATCTATCAAACAGGTGGGGACAAAGAAATGAAATTGAAATGTAAAAGGAAAAGAATCAAAACAAAAACAAAATCTATTAAAAGAAAAGAAGAAAGGAAGTAAACAGAACCTAAGCTAAAATAATAGAAAAGAAAAAATATAGAATCTATTTATACCTAAAATAGAAAATAAAACTGATTGTATTATGTTAACTATGTCTAGAAAAAGAATGACTTAGAATCTGAAAACAAAAGTTTATGTATTCTAAAAGCAATGAAAAAGGAATTTCAGATCCTAAACTTATGCAAAGATAATCATCATTTCAGGATTGAAACTAAGAAACAAAACTAAAATACTGAAAGTAGAAAACAAAAGAAATTGAATCAACTCAACAAGAAAATACCTAGAACTAATGGATAAAGCAACGAATTAGGTGAAAAACTCAAAGAATCAAACTAACTCTAATCAATACGAACAAAACATAACCTAAATTACCAAACAGAACCAGATCAGTGAGTAAAAAAATCACATATCTGTATCAATTGAGTTGTTATTTTACATTCCGTTCATAAAATGCCCACCTCGGTGTCTCGAGTTCTAATTTAAAACTAAAAAATGAATAACAGTCAAATGATTTACCGAATCAAAACAAACTCCGTTCAACTTCATCATTTTTAACCAAATCTACAAACAACAAATGACAGAAAGTAAAACAACATGAAAAATAGGTATTTTTTATTTATTGAACTTCTATATCTAACTCGAGAAGACCTCTCGTGAATTCACGCCGACCTCGGGGTCGTTTGTAGAAGTGTAGATTTACAAGTTCAATAAATTTTCAAATCAAAATATTCACATAAGCACACGATAATAGAAAACATTGAAAAGAATAAAATCACATTAACACAAACACTCAACAGAAACATCGCGAATGGAAGTAGTATTAACAAGGAACAAGGAACAAACGAAAATGTACCGAACAGAAGCGAGCAAGAGCGCAAGAACTCGAGTTTACCGAAAAATGCGATGAAACCCTAGAAATCGCGTTCGCTCTATCTATTCTAGAAAAACACAAACTCAAAAGTATATAGTGTATCTCTGTAAAAGTCTGTGGAAGTTTGTGTTCCCATTTACATGACAAAAGCCCCTTTATATGGGGTTGAAAAGAAAAGAGAAAAGAAAGGGAAAAGAGGAAACTTGCTCGTGACGATTTGAGGTTCTGATCGGACGATCTCCGTTTCGCTCTCTCGCGATGTATGCATATTGGCCCTCCAATCATCTTCAACCTCTGATTTAAGCTCTCACACGTGCACTGTGAAGTAACTCGAGCTTATTTCATCTTCTCATTTCTTCTTGCGTAAAGCCTTAGCTCCTCTCTAGAATGACGTGCTCTTCCTCTTTCTTTTTTAGTTCGCACAAGCTCTAGAAATTTTCTGCCTGAATGTGTCGCGAAGGCAAAGACCCTGCAGCTGCTGCCAAGTCATCCAATACGCACAAAAACTGTGTCGTTCCACTTAACTCAGCTGTTGCGTTTTGATTAAATGAGCTCAGCCCACTTCATTCTTCAAGCAACCCAATAATCTCCAAGCTTGGCAACAATGCAATCCATGGTAGAAGCAAAACGGTGCCGTCAGATTTAAACAAGAGCCTAGCCAGAGCTTTTCTGTAGTGGCAGCGTTCCAGTTGAATTGGCATCAGCGGCCCAATTCAATAGCGGCCCAATTCAATAGCGGCCCAGATCAAGTGTGGTGCATCAGACCAATGTCAGCCCAATTGCTTCCAATCACTTGCATTGCAGCGGTGCAGAAAACAGCGGCCAAATTCAACCACCACCTCCCTAACTTTTTTTTATTACAAAAATATCCTTTTTCCTTTACTTTTTTAACCTTTTTACTTTTTTTTTTTTACTTTTAACGTTATTCAGCAGACCCTCAACCCTTATTTTTACTCTGCTCACAATCGCACCTCCCCAAATTTTGAGATCCGTCTCTTCGTGCGGTGGTGTGGTGCAGTGTACCTGTTCTTGCTCTTCGTGCGGTGGTATTTCGCCGGGAGTGGTTGGCATTGGTGGTATGTGGTGCAGTTTCGTCTACCAGGTGCTTCGTCTACTACGTGCTGTTCTTTAGAATGCATGATCTTAGATTTATTACTTTCACTGTGTGCATTTGCTGGTATTTGCTGTGTTTAGTTGTTTGTTGTCTGTGTTTGCTGTTTGCTGTCTGTCTGCAGAAGACGATAACCACCCACAGCCAAAACGGATGTTGCACATCAGGTGATGTTTCTGTGATTTAAGGGATTGTTAACTTTTAGTACTATGTGTTTGTCTGATTTTGGAGAACAGATTGTTTTTTTAATATGATATTTCACAACATGTGCTTGATCTTGAACACTTATTATTAGTACAGTCTGGTTTAGGCTCGTACACTCTAATTCTTATTCTTGGTGTTGAGTGGTGCTGTGTAGAGAGAGAGAGAAAAAGGGTGCGGTGGTGATTCCAGATGCTGTGAAAATGGGGAAAAGTGAGCAACAGGATGTGCTGGAAGAAGGACAGAGTGGTGTGAGTGAGGTTGAGGCTCCACTCTGTTGTGTCCTTCTTCGACCATTCAGTTTGAAGTGTCTGTTCCTTCTCCTTCTCAATTTGTCGGCTTTGATTTCTTCACTCTTTTGGGTTCTTCCCAGGCACACCGTTACTTATAGTTTCCATGGAAGAGATGTAATCAAGCAAAATGCTGCTGTTCAGACATCCTTCAGACTGGAAAAACCAGTTTCATAGCTTATTCCATATATTGAAAGGTTAGAATATGATATATATGTTATTCACATGTACTGACGTGGTGTTTGGTGTTCTCTGTGATCTGATGGAGAATTTTGATGACTTCAAGGATGAATTGAAGTTTGGATTGCATCTAAACTCTAACGAGCAGTGGTTGTCCTAGTGATNAAATATGGTTTGAGTTNGAATCCCCTTTTCAGTAAGCTGTGAAAGATAATCTATCCATTTAATCAATTGTAAGAAAATTGTAAAAGAAATTAAAGAGGAATTTGTCAAGCATTTTGAGTTGAAGGTAGCGTATATATTGCAAACTGCTTTATTTGGTGAGTATGATACAGATTGTATTGTACCTCTTCGAAAACACTGCAACAAGCCATCTTTGTATTTCAGAACAATTAGAAAGTAAATCCCCTAGTTTAAGTAATATAAGGGATATATATTGTAAAGTATGTTTTTAAAAACCCATAATTATTGAACTACTTACTATATATAACAAAGAAAAATATTTTTTCAAAAATATTATATTTGTAAATATGTAATATAGATAAGATAATTATATATATTATCTTTACTTTTTTATTTAATAATTTACTCGTAATATTATTTTTTTTTAAATAACTATGATTTATTTATAACTTATACATTATTTTCTATATATTTTAGTTTTAATAATATAACATTGGTGAGTATGATACAGATTATATTGTACATTTTCATTTACATGCGTTAAATTCATCCCAAATGATAATAAACACATCCTTCCTTTTCTTGCACCAATACCAAATGGGGTGTGGTGGCCATTATTGCCAAATTGATTTTAAATAAAAAATATTGTTAAACTAAAAAAAATTATAAATGGTATGGCATCACTTAATAATTTGGAACTGCTGCACTTGAAGGAAAAAAGTTTGGAACTGCAGCACTTGAAGAAAAAAAGCAATTACTTGTACTGGCGCCATTAGAATAAGACTACTGCTGCAATTAGAGATAATAAGAATTATAAAACGGATGTGGACATCTGTTTCATCTTAAATAGATGTTGATATTCGTTGACGGATGTTCATATTGTTTAAGAATGTTCCACAATTTAGAATTACATACCTCCTTTATTCACATACTTTTCCACCATCATTTTCAAGCGTCCACCACCACCTTCAAGCAATACAGAGATTGAGATTAAAGTTTGTCACCGGTAAAATAATTCTATATAATAATTCTTCTTATTCACCACATTTTCACACCAAAAGAAAGATAAGAGAAAGAATTCCCAAGACGAAAAAGTAATAATGAAAGCATGAATGTAAAAGAGAATAAATAAGGTGTGTGAGAGTAAGAATGAGAGTCTGAACATAAAAGAGAATGAATAGGTTGTGTGGGAAGAGTGGATACAGATTATAAAATTTTAACCTAAAACTATACTGAAGAATAAATTAGAAATAGAAAAATAGAGTGAAGGGATAAAATAGGAAAATGGAGGTGGAGAAAGAAAACGGGAAGATGGAAGGAACAACCCCTTCAACCAATCACACCCTTGTAGTGGTCCATTAGCAATCCAAATCTTTCAAAAATAAAAATACTAAATCTCCAAGGAAAGAAAAAGTATTAAAAATATTTTTTTATTTTGTTTTCTAAAATATTTTTCTAAACAAATCTATTTCTTTCAAAATCTAATTTTATTTATCTAAAACTAGAAAATTATATCTATTTTTATTAAAATCCTATATTTACCTATTTACACTAAACTATTATATTTTCACATAACTAAAAACTAAAGAGACCTAAGAAAATATTTTTAACCAAGAAAAATAATGTAAATTTAGAGAGTTATCAAAATATATATATATATATATATATATATATATATATATATATATATATATATATATATATATATATATATATACCATAATTTCAAACATTTCCTATACATCACTGAACACTCTCTATGACTTTTATATGATCTTTGTACCTCTTCAAATACTTATGTGGATTGAAGTTAAATAGTACACTTATAGTTGCTTATTTATTTTCTCACCTAAGATGCATGAATTATTCTCTTAATATAGGACAATTCTTTCTTTCTATATGTATATAAAATCTGCATAAGCATTAAAAAAAACGGGCGATTTTCTCACGTAACATGCGTGAATTATTCTCACACTATGGATGACAATTCTTTATATATATATATATATAGAAGTACTAGAAAAAAGATGACGGGACTTGATGATCGCACCGAACAAAAAAGCAATGGTAGGTGTACTATTGTCATTGTACTAGTTATAGAAAGTGTTGAATGGTGATGACATACGCCCTACTCATGACCAAACACACTTAAGAAGAGTTGGATTCATCTATGACATCTATGAAAGGTGGGTCCTAACTCTTATCATCATGAGCCATCAACATGTTCTTAGTAAAATAATGTTTTTTTCTAGACCTTGTATTAAGGGTCAAGATGTATAGGGTATCTTTTTTTAGGCCTTGTATATTGGGACAAGTATTGTATGGTTTGTAATCTTAGCTTAAAAGAGTGTGTCCCACCATGCGACATGATAACCACATGACAAGCTCTTAGTGAAGAGTTTTTCTTAAGAAGAAAGTGGCCACATGTCATTTTCTTCCACCTCCATAACTTCATCTCCGTGCTTTGGCCCAACCTAGCTCGAGGAGGACACTATCATTTGGTATCAAGAGCTTCGGTTCTACAAGAGCTAAGAATCTTGGCCCTTTACCTATCTTTGTGTTTTTGTTGTTGTTCTTGTGTTGTTCTTTATTGTCTTTCATTGTTTACGTCCATACATGTTGTTTTTATGGTTCTAGTTTGTTCTTCTGCGAAACCATTCAGTTTTTACCACTAAGTTTCCACATACATGTGTTGTAGTGTGCTTTTAGTTGAGTCTTTCTTCATATATCTAATTCTGTTTTGATGTTATTTTTGGGTTATTTTTATTTTTGATTCCATCCATGTTGTCTAAAGTCATATGTAGTCATTTCTGTGTCATTTTCTCTCAGTTTAGGATTTGTAAAAATCACAAAAAAATATGTTCCACTGGGATTTCAAAATTACACTATATACATTCATCTGAGTGCTTTTTCTTTTCCTATTTGAGTTCATGCTTGCCATTAAACCATTGACAAGTTCTTATAGTTAAGTTTCTCTTGTGTTTCTAAGTTTCATGCTCTATTTTTTATTCTAGTAAGATTTTTTCCATTTTTTTGAGTCATGAACTTTGAGCTACCAAAACAAGTTCTCCATATCTAATTTGTGGTGAAAAACAAAAGTGTAGGCAAAAGTAAAAAGTTAAAGTAAAAACTGATAACGGTAGCAATTAGGCTTTTAGGCTTGCAGCCCACTCCATCTTACTTTTTCCTTTTTATTTTACTTACTTGTAGAGACTATAAACACACATCACACTTTCAATAATATTTTGCATTCTGGATTCTTTGCAATTACTTTTCTCCGTGCTTTCTACTTCATTGTGCGCATATCAGTTTGCCTCCGTCCTCTGGTTTCTCCATGCTGGGTTGGTTTGCACTCTTCAGGTATGGCTTTCCTGCTTCACTCATTAATTGATTGTTACTGTAAATGCTTTGGTTCTTCCTCATCTTGTACATTTTGTTCATCATCTTGATAAAAGCAAAATTTACTCTGACTTGAGACTTTGCCATGACACTTGGACATAAAACCTTGACATGATACTTTTGACAAGAAATATTGCCTATGCCCACACTGCATCATTAGCTCAATGTTTGTGAAGACAAGAAGTAACCATTCTTTATTCTAGTTGTTTTTGGTTTTGTTCCTCTATTCTAGTACCTCTCTTTAGATAATTCTTTTGAGTGTCTAACCTTTGTTTTTAAGCTTTATTTTCTTGATTGTCTTGTTTGTCACTCTATTTTTGTCTTAACATAACTCCTTTTAAATAGTTATTTTTCAATTTGGGTCTTTATTTGTCTTCTCTTTGGATTTCTACCTTTCAAATTTGGTTTGATATTTGATAATAGGATATTTTTTGGAAGAAAGACAAAATTGGACATAACATTGGATGATTGGAGACCTCTTTGGACCTTGAAGTCTTAGGGAAGAGACCAGAAGAAGAATAGTGAAACATGTTAAAGAATTGTAAAATTGTATTACTTTTGAATTTGAAACTCAACCTTCCGGAAAGTTTTGATATATATAACTTTTTATTAATTATATTGAAACTATTTTAGGAAAGTTTAAATCTTATCCTAAATGTTAGAAAATACTTTAGTGTAAATATTGTAATGTTATTTAAAATATTTTTAGATTATATTATGTTGAATAATTATTAACTCATACCTAAGCTGGTTCAAAATCTAATTTGACAAAAATGATTTTATTCTTAAGCTAGGTCGAACAGATTTTACTTTTGTCATTCAATGATGATCTTATCATGATATTATCATTTTATATTTATTTTTTTTTTCACAACATTCACATAGTATTTGAATTGTAATTAAAATGTCAGTTTACATTTGGATAACTTATTATATTTTTTATTTTTTTTCACACTTAACATAAAATAAAAAAGAGAAAAATTACATGTAATAATTGCTTCAAAATCGTCCTTGATATGTTAATTTTTCCTATTAATCAAATGTTTCAACTATCATAGAATAACTTTCTTTTCAAACTAATATTTTTTTTTGGGACAACTTCCCTTTCAACCAAATATTATTTATTTTTCTCGATTATGTCCAGTAAATATTTTTCTTAATGTCTTTTTTCTTAATTTCCAATTATTCTCTATTCACTATAACTTTTTTATTTTGAGGGTCTCGATTTTCCTATAATTTTGTTTTTTTACCTCCTTTTCTCTTTACATCACATAATTTCTTTCTATGTCTTTATTAGGATTTTTTTCTCAATTTTGGATTTATCATGAAAAAAATTTAAGTAACATATAAGCAATTCAATTTAAATAATTAATTTTAAATATTACAAAATTAATTTTTAACTAACGATTGGAAGATGACGAATTTATTTTACTAATGTTTAAGTATTATTGAACGCAATTCACTTTAATTGTGATACACAACTAACACAACAAACCTTTGTCAACTGAGGATCAAACCGTACTTCTACTGCAAGAAAAAGGTCATTTTCGTAAATATGTCCGACGAGGGTTTATGAAGGGATTTAACAAATGTGGATGAAAGAACACAACTCAGCCCTCTTCGCTTTCAGCACATCAATGGCGGTTTCGTGTTTCGCAGTGTAAAATCTCATTTTGTCACTTAAATCTTATCCAAACTAGCTAGGGCATGAACCGACCTTCAATTTTGAAAGCCCCATTCCTTCATTCATCCCATTGACGAAGCCAATGTTGAAGCTCATTGCATCATCGCGCATCCACAGGCTGCACCCCACGGTGCTCCGTCCCGCACACGATTCTGCTTCGCCGTTGCTCAGAGTGCTCAGTTCTCTCGGCGGATTAAGCCATAGGAACACTAACGTTGGAGGCAGGTATTTTTTCTGTTCCGATTCCGGCGATGGCTCTGATCAAGTGGTTGACGCTGGAGTCAAAGCGGCCGAGGAGTCCCAGTCAAAGGCCTCCGCCATCGTTCCCACATATCCCAGACCCGAGGATTATCTCACCGTTAGTTTCTGATTGCCGTTACTGCTATTATTAGTTGCTCAATTGTTTCAATTTCTTCTAAAATCTGTTGCAAAAGTTAACCGTTCTCATGCTTGTAAAATGTGATGTTAGGGATATATCTTGATTCAGGTTCAATAACTTAAGCAAGTGAAAATTAACTTAAAAGGCTAAATTTAATGATGCCGGTGTAAGTGAAAATTTAACAGGCTTGTCTCGCGACCTAAGATTATTCAGCTTTTCTAAAAGTGGATTTCAACATTTGCACCAGCTATTTTTATATAACTCGTGAAAAAAAAAATTGTATTTCATTTTTTCTTTCTCTGTTAGTGTGTACAAAGAAATTTATCCAACTAGGGCCTTAATTTACTCCCAGGATATTTTTGGCTAAACTTTTTTTGTAAATACAGGAGGCGAAGAAGAAAAACAATAAAATAAAATAAACTTCTTTACTAGTTATACTTTGTTTATGTATAAACTAATTTATAGAAACCTAGTGTTATAAATTTCTTTATTTTTTAGTTATCCATAAACTAGTTTTAGCTTATGAAGAAGTTTGTATATTTTTTTTCTTATTTTCAACTTCTAGAAGTGCTTGTAGAAAAAAAAAAAATCTAAATAGGCCTTTAGCACGTTTTGTAATTTGTGAAGTATATCAAAAGCTGCTAGTTAACCATTGTCACAAGTCTGAACTGAATGATTGTTTCAAGTGCCTTTGCAGTAGGGATTTAATTTGTTGAGCTAAATGGAGTCTTTTCCCTTCAGCTAATGTGTTAAGATCATTGGTGTTTTTTGTGTTCCTCATTTCTTTGATTCGAGCTTGATGAAAATGTTTTCTGTTCTTGGATTGGAGTGTGATTATTTTTATTAATGTCAGGGGAGGATTTAAATTCGATGTCTGTGTGTTGACTGCTTGAAAGTCCTACTGTTTTTGTTATGCTACTTCATGTCTAGGCTATTACAGTCATTTTTGGGGTGCATTACAGCGCTGCCACACCCTATCATGGGAATAAGGACTGTATCAACATTTTCCTGTGTTATTATTTTTTGTATGTTTGTTAAAACAAAACATTGGGGGCTTGTGAATGAAGTTTCTGTCAGTTTTCTTGGTAACTCAAGATTCTGGATGTTCGTGTTTTTTCTCTTTGGAACAGGTTTTGGCATTACCATTGATCCACAGACCGCTTTTCCCTGGATTTTACATGCCAATCTTTGTTAAGGTATGGTGAGTTTACAAATGACGAGTAAATTATGTTTCTTTTCTCATTACATGCTTATGGGTGAATCATAAGCAAATTGTTATCAATGATCAGTGCTTGTATGGTGAGGATTTGATTAAATGTAACTTGAAAATGGAATGATTGGTTATCCAGTTTTAATTAGTATTTTACAATGCTTCTAGGATCCCAAATTATTGGCTGCTTTACAAGAAAGTCGAGAACGGCAGGCCCCTTATGCTGGTGCTTTCCTCCTTAAGGATGAGCCAGAGGCTGATCCTAGTGTGGTGTCTGGCTCTGACACAGATAAAAATGTATATGATTTAAAAGGAAAGGATTTATTTAACCGTCTTCATGAAGTTGGGACTCTTGCTCAGGTATGTGATTTAGTCAGTAGCTGGCTTAGTTCTTTTATGCCTTCAGTAGATTGCTTGTATAACTTTTTTAAGTACCAAACATTTTTTTACTATTCCCTTTTTTCAATTACAGATTTCAAGTATTCATGGGGATCAGGTGATCCTGATTGGTCACCGCCGTCTACGCATAACAGAGATGGTTAGTTGAATATGTTAAAATTAAAGATTAGTGTTTAATTTTATTATTGTGCGGGTATAACATACATGAGTTTTATTATTCACTCTGGTTCTGATTTCTGGTAATAATTTGTGTATGTAATATGTGGATAAAGTATTTTGAACTGAAACCTTCTCTGTTCCACAGGTTAGTGAGGATCCTCTAACTGTAAAAGTTGATCATCTCAAGGTATGTCTTTGTCTACTGTTTTCCTCATTTTTTTTCTGTTAAGCTGATACATTTCTATCAAGTTATCTATTCTCTTATCAGGTTTTACCTGGTTCTGCAGGATAAAACTTATAATAAAGATGATGACATTATTAAGGCCACATCTTTTGAGGTTATATCAACCCTAAGAGATGTTCTTAAAACAAGTTCCCTTTGGAGAGATCATGTTCAGACTTACACTAAGGTTTGGACCCTTCTCTTTAAGTGTTTATTGGAACATGGAATTGGAGGACATGATTAGAGTTGTGCTATGCCTATAGGTTTGGTTGCATTAGTTTTCTAGAAATTTTGGAAGTTGACACACTGTGTTTGTGTGGAAACTCTCCAATGGATTGGCTCTACATTGCTTGTAAACTACCTAATATTCTTCCTAGGTTTAGTTGTTTCATTCTTCTATTGTTCAAAAGCCTTGTCAAATATGAAAAAATAGTTAATGTCAATCTTTGTGATAATCTTACCATCAATGAAATGGTAGAGTGCGAAAGAAGAAATATAAAAGGATTATCAAGAATAGTTAATGTTAGGTAAAGAGGTGGTAGACTATTATTATTTAAATTTCTAATAGCCATGCTTTAGATATCTTGATAATGAACCGTCACACATCTTGATAAGTGATAACAATGAATCTTAGTTTGACGAAATTTTCCTTTACTTAAACTAAGTTTCTTGCAATTCTCTTATAGAATGATTCCTTGTGGGGTTTATAGATTCTTGGCATTTCTTCTTTCTATTCAATTCTCTGTATATCACCACAGAAACTGATATTATTTTCATATGATGTGATATATTGCAATAATTACAATAATGTTATACAAAACAAAAGGAACTAACCTTTACTTGTACTAATACTAGATCATAATCCTAACTAAGTAAACAAATTGTGAAATTTAACGAAACATGGAAACCAAGGAAATAGGAAACTACTTAGATATACTAAATTTGTCTAAGATAGAATAAAGATGCTGTTGAATATTATATATGTCAATGCAAGAACACATTTTACTCTGAACATCAAATTCAACCATTCTGCATGCCTATATTTAATGAATTAAAATTTTTCTTTAAAGCAGTGGTGCTTTGGAAGGCTGTTTTTGTTTTACCATTGAAACAGATGACGAGTCCAATGAAACTTAATTCATGGATTCAATTGAATTTGCTTTTCAATGTATTAACTACGAATTAACACATTAAGTATCATAGGGTAATCCGAAGGTGATTTGAACGTGGGTAGAATATACTGCATTCTGGTGATATGAGCATGTCAGTCATACTTGTAGTGTGGTTGAGGTTTTATAATAAATGTGTGCCCTTAGCCCTGTTTCCAAGGAAACTGCTAGGGTTGTCTTGGTTAATAATTTTTGTTCAATTTAGCGTGCTCAATTAAAGACATAAATATTGTCAATGAAAGTCTATTATCTGTATAATGTTTGAGCTGCTTGTTTTTATATTGGTTGGCTGGACTTGGAGTAAAACACTGAATTCTTTAATTTAGTGATAATTTCATTTTTCTCAGTTATTGTATTTTTCTGTTATTTGCTCATGAAGAAGATCCCTGATGTTTGTCTTTTCATTACTGTATGACAATTATTTATTTAAATACTGACAAGCTATTAATTATGTTGTTAATTTTCAAAAAACTTATGGACCGTGTCATTATTCTTCCCATATACACATAAATGCATTTCTCAAAACAATGGCTAACAAAGTACTTATATGGTGGTTGTTACACGTAAACCATCGGATTGCAATTCGATACTTTACTTTTATATTGTCATTATTATATTGACTTATGCTTAAATTGTGCAGCATATAGGTGATTTTACTTATCCAAGGCTTGCAGATTTTGGTGCTGCAATATCTGGGGCAAATAAATTACAATGCCAACAAGTTCTTGAAGAGCTAGATGTGAGCACTTTACCTTTTGCACTGTCACCGAGAAACTCTGATTTGATGTAGTGAGACTATATTTTCCATTTTTGTGCTGTAATACGGTTTAATTTCTTGGGTCAAATCTCATTGGAAATTCAATGCTCTCAATTAGTATTGAATTAACATATAAAGATGAACAAATGGAAGAATGTAAGTTTATAATTTTGAGATGAATTTATTGTGTTCCTGAACAGGTGTATAAACGTTTAAAACTTACTCTGGAGTTGGTAAAGAAAGAGATGGAAATCAGCAAGATTCAGGTAATCATGTCTTTAGCTTCCTTGTATGTCTTGAACTGAACTTTTCATAATATATTAAGGCTTGTTTTTTATTCTTGTCAGGAATCAATTGCAAAAGCAATTGAAGAAAAGATAAGTGGTGAGCAGCGTCGCTACTTGTTAAATGAGCAACTTAAGGCCATAAAGAAGGTACACGTCAATTATTCAATCATTTATGTTAATCTCCCCGTCTGGTACTCTTTGAATTATTTCTTTCTATACAAGACTTCCACAAATTAGCTAACCTTTATCTTATGCATGATCTCTTTCTGCTGCTGACTACTTCTAAATTTTGCTTCCATGTGCATCATTGTAGCTCATGACTTTATTCATAACAACCAGGCACTGGATGATCGGGTGTTGCCACTAATCTCTTAATTTTGCAGTTTGTCTTGTAGCCAATTTGTTTCTACTTTCTAACAGCAAGCAAAGCAATGATGTCACTGTATGCTGATAAAAATGATTGACCTTATTTTAATGTCATTAACTTCATTCTTTGGAAGCTTGAATGATATCTCATCACAGAACATATTTTCTTATGTTTATGTCTTCTCATTAGACTTTATAGTTTATCCTGTCATGTTTAGTTGTCAACCTTGGCATCTGATTCTACTTCTTGCATTTTACTTCATCCTATCATGAGTGAAATTATATGTATGGGAGGTGCTCGTTTAGTCTTGTGATTATAAGCTCTTTTTATCATACTCCAGTAAGTTTCACAATCAATCATCTGAATAAGCTCTTAAGAGGTTTCTGAAATGTTCATATAAGTTGTTTATCCAAATGCTCCAAGGCAGTGCTATGTTTTGCTGAATGCTCTACTTTTCATATCGGTCTTAATTTTATTTTCTTTTAATATTCCTGTTTACAGGAGTTGGGACTGGAGACTGATGACAAAACAGCCCTCACTGGTTGGTTCTGATCTATGTCTAGTTTTAGTACAGGATAACATGCATCTTTTGTATAACCTTTGTCATGGATATGCTGTGTGCATACAAGTAGGCTGGATCATTTAGCTTGAAGGACTTGCACTATTTGGTTGAAGTCTGATTACTAAATTACTAAAGAGGGTTCACCTAACATTATTTTCTTTCTAAAATCTTGTCCTCTTTATCTTTCCATCCTATATCCTTCAATTTTGTCGTGCAGCGCTATAGTGGGTCTAGGAATATTCTTTATAACAATGTACTTTTCTTTTGTATTTTGGTTGATGTTTCTTGTTCTCATATTGAAGTTGAGTTGCATAGCTCAAACTTGTTCGTTCATGGAATATGTTTATTGGGGTATGCTTTAGTATTATTTGTTTTTACCATAACATTTATTTGGATTTTTATTCCAGGTAAATTCAGGGAAAGGATTGAGCCGAAGAGAGAAAAATGCCCACCTCATATTTTACAAGTTATAGATGAAGAACTTGCAAAACTACAGTTGTTGGAGGCTAGTTCTAGTGAATTCAGTGTTACCCGTAACTACTTGGACTGGTTGACTGCACTGCCGTGGGGTGAATACAGGTATCCATGCGTGGAATTTCATTCTTATTGTTCTTGCTGGAGTAATTTAAATTTATTTGAGATTTCTTTGTTTACCTCATATAGACACCATCCATTACCATTTATGTGGGACAGATATGTGTCAGCTAAAATTAGGACAGCTGCCAAAAAAGGGTTTGAAAAGGCCCTTAGGGGACAAATAAATGCATAACCAATTAAGGGCACTGTTCAGAGGCTTTTGGATGAGCTAGCGTTTTTATTTTCTTAGAACTGTCATTGTTATGTTAACTCCAAACTATTTCAAATTTCATGAACTTTAATCAGTTAATTTCTCATGTCAGCGATGAGAACTTTGATGTTACTCGGGCGCAGAAGATTCTTGATGAAGACCATTATGGATTAACTGATGTGAAGGAAAGGATACTGGAATTCATAGCTGTTGGGAAATTAAGAGGAACTTCACAAGGTAATCATGTTGAATGCGATAATGTATCCTGAATTTCTGGTTTTTTTATTTTTTTTCCATTGTATACGCCAAATACTATGTTTATGTTGATCTCGCTTTTAACTTCCTACAAAATACCTTGTTAAATTAAAATGATCATTACACCATTTTTTGGTTTAGGTCTCCTGCACAAAGTAGTCTACATTTTGGTCCTTGAGAAAATCTTTGTGGATTGGTATCTGCCATTTGCTGAAGTAATAATGAAAAAATGTCAGGTGTAAATAGCAAAATATAGAGTTTTATTTGATTTTAATGTTGAGACTAAAATGAGTTGTACATTTTTTTTTTCACACGGGAACTAAACATCAGCTATACAGATGAAATCTAACATTTTTATAGTGACACAAACAACATGGAACGTTTTGTAAACTTTTATTCATGTAGAGACCAAAATGTGGGGATTTTTTCATGTGGGCACTAAGATGAGGAATAGTGTAAAGTTCAGGGACAAAATTTATACTTTAACCTGAATACTATATTCCATAATTTTTCAGAATTTGAATGGGTGAGATGCTTTAATTAGGTAATATTAAATTGCTGTAAATGATATATCTTGATAATAATTTTATATATGAAGTGTTTTATAGCAGGCACCATGCTATGCAGTATGATATTATTTGTTTTAACAAATATAGATTTTCTAAGAAATTTTAGTAATTTTGGCTTTTATATTGGTAAAAAGATGCCCTTTTTATGTATTGAGTATTGATTATTGTAAAATGGTTTTAAGAGATTGATTGTATAGTATGCTAATAATCCATTTGTTTAAAGTTGAGACTTTGGCCTTGAAATCTTTGCTAGTTCAAAAAGTAGGAAGTGGTTCCTGATGTTTTTGATATATACAGGGAAAATTATCTGTCTTTCTGGTCCACCTGGAGTGGGCAAAACAAGTATTGGTCG
The DNA here is from genome assembly GCF_000741045.1 of Vigna radiata var. radiata. NCBI lineage: Eukaryota > Viridiplantae > Streptophyta > Magnoliopsida > Fabales > Fabaceae > Vigna > Vigna radiata. Next base: position 31,395,016 of record NC_028358.1, read on the forward strand.
TTCGATTGCACGGGCCTTGAACCGTAAGTTCTTCCGGTTTTCTGTGGGAGGATTAGCTGACGTGGCTGAAATCAAGGTAGCTAAAGTCCCTGTTTCCCTGTTACAATTGAATTATATAAACCAGTTCATCAGCAACATATGATGTGATTTTCTGAATCCTCAATATTGTATTTTACAGGGTCATCGTCGAACCTATATTGGTGCAATGCCAGGGAAGATGGTACAATGCCTTAAGAACGTGGGCACAGCCAACCCCCTTGTTTTGATTGATGAGATTGACAAAGTAAATACATCTCTAAATGGTTAAATATTTTTGGCTGAGTAATATTATTAATTTATTTTCTGATTTCCTGTTATATTCTCTGTTGGTATGGGCTCTACTGGCTCTAATAAATATAATACACGCATTTCAGTTTCACTACATTTACTATGGTTTGTAATCTTGTAAATCATTAATAAGAATGCTAATTTAAGAATTAATATTTGTTTTTTGTTCAATTGTTAGTTGGGCAGGGGACATGCTGGTGATCCAGCAAGTGCTTTGTTAGAGCTTTTGGATCCGGAGCAGAATGCTAATTTTCTGGACCACTATCTTGATGTTCCCATTGATCTATCGAAGGTATTTTATTTGACAATCTAAATCCTTAATAGTGAGGTTGTGGTGTAGTCAGCATTTGTGCGTGGATTATTCATTTTGTGTTCATTGCTGGTTGGTTGCTCTTAGAATGGGCTTGAGTTTACTGATACTTATGAAGTTATGCGTTGGAAAATCTCACTGCAGGTTCTTTTTGTTTGCACTGCAAATGTTGTGGAAATGATACCTAATCCTCTGTTGGATAGAATGGAGGTTGTTGCTATTGCTGGGTATATTACTGATGAGAAAATGCACATCGCTAGAGATTATCTGGAGAAAACCACTCGAGAAGCTTGTGGAATAAAGTCTGAACAGGTAGTTAATATAGTATTATTACAAGCATAATGATGCCAATGTTTATTGCCTTTCATGCCGAAAATATTGACTTAAAAACTTCCTTGCTTCAGGTGGAAGTGACTGATGCTGCACTTCTTTCCCTAATAGAAAATTACTGCCGAGAAGCTGGTGTCAGAAACCTTCAAAAGCACATAGAGAAAATTTACCGAAAGGTCTCTTTAATTTTATCTTTTTAGTGGTAAAACCTTAGTCACTGGGACCATATGGTTTGCATGGTTGAAATGACTATCGCTCATGATTTGTTTTGAATTTTTACTGAACGAGTTCATCACTAATCCTGAATTTGAATTTATGCCAAATTCTCAGTTATCTGTTACCAGAAATGTTCTGCTTGTGTGACAGATAGCATTACAACTTGTGAGGCAAGGAGAAACTATTGATGCTACCATTCGTAGTGCTCAGAGTATTGAACCACTGAAAGACAAAGTAGACTCCGATGAATTGGGGGTAGTTACAGTTCAAAAGGAGAACTCTGAGTCGGTAGAGGGTAGTAATACTGAAAAAGTGGGTGAAACTTGTGATGAAGTTGACATGGTGCAAACAGGTCTATCATCTGAGCAATCGCAAGGTCTTGAGGTAGTTTAACTCTCTGAAAGTGCAGTCAATTTGTTACTTCTATAAAAAAACTGTATTTTGTTTGATTTATAAGAACTGTGCATTCATTTTTGTCTTTTACCATTGTACAACCTTGTGGTTTGGTACAAAAGTTTTTTTACTGGTTGTTCACAAACTTTGTACTTTGCTTTTTTTCCTTGTAAACCTGATAAATTTTGTTGTTGTTCAATTTAGTCACAGATTGACTTTTCACACACACACACAGAGATATAAGTGTATGTATGTACATATATGCATACATATAAACAGAAGCGTCCACACACAATGAGAAGGGATTAAGTTACTCTAAGAGAATTATTGATCATCCTCACCTTTTATTTTCTTTTATTCAACGATTGTAACACTTGACTTAATTTTAACCATTAGATTAACCCTATGTTTGTTGTAAGGAAAATGAAAGAAAGCGTGAGGAAAAAAAGAGAGATGAAATAAATTGAAAATTTTTTAAGGAGAAAATGACATGAAAATATAGGATAGTTGTCATTTAAAAAATAATAAATAAATTAAAATTAAATAATTGTCTGATTAAAAAGTTACTCATGCATTTATTATGGAAATAGACGAGAGAGGTAATTTGAAAATTATAAGTTTTCTACAGACTTTCCACTATTTTCTCCTTGTATCTAAGAGGAAAATAAAGCATGTAAGACCCAATGGAAATTTGACATTTCATTGCTAACAAACAAGGGAAGTGCTTTCTTTCTACTCATTTTCCAGCACCAGACACTTCTCATTCTACACTCTTCCTTCAAACGAACAGAATCTAAAAGAAAGTGAAGGAAGAAGATGAAGAGTGACTCTCTTAAAGTTACTCTAGGAGTAACATGATAACTCTCTCTATTATGTATATATGGATCTCTAATTACTTTTATATATGTATATTTTAATTTTGCAGGTTGCAAAGGAAAGTGAGGAAGACAAGGAAATTGAAAAGGTATTGGTTGATAAATCAAATTTAACTGACTTTGTAGGCAAGCCAGTCTTCCATGCTGATCGCATCTATGATCAGACACCTATTGGTGTTGTGATGGGTCTTGCCTGGACTTCAATGGGGGGTTCTACACTGTATATAGAAACTACCTTTGTTGAGGAAGGGGAGGGAAAAGGAGCACTGCACCTCACTGGTCAATTGGGAGACGTGATGAAAGAAAGTGCTCAGATAGCTCATACAGTTGCCAGAGCAATACTACTGGAAAAAGAACCAGAAAATCGTTTCTTTGCAAATTCAAAACTACACCTCCATGTCCCTGTAGGGGCCACACCAAAGGACGGACCAAGTGCTGGTTGCACAATGACCACTTCACTGTTGTCCCTTGCCATGAAGAAGCCTGTGAAGAAGGATCTAGCAATGACTGGGGAAGTGACACTTACAGGGAAAATTCTTCCCATTGGCGGGGTATGTTTAGAAATACCTTCCATTACAATATTATTGTTCATAACTTGTTGATGCAGAAACTTCTGGGAATCTTTAGATGCTATTGGTTTTCAAGTTATGTCATTTTTTATTTTGAAGGTTGTTATATTTATTTCAACAACTAAAGTAGTGTATCCTAGATGAGTTGCCCCTTGCTTTCAGTATCTATTCGCCTACTAAATTACATTAAGTTCAAAAAAAGAGTCCTCTAGTAATGGTTGCCCAGCTAATTGATTATTCATAAGTAGCTACCCCCTCAATGTTTTCTGCTGTGAATTCTTTTCTGTACATTGTGTCTGACACTCACTCATGCAATGCTGTGAAAATTGCAGGTTAAAGAGAAAACAATAGCTGCAAGAAGGAGTGAAGTTAAGACTATTATATTCCCTTCGGCTAACAGGAGAGATTTTGACGAGCTAGCTCCTAATGTGAAAGAAGGTCTTGATGTTCATTTTGTTGATGACTACATGCAGATCTTTAATTTGGCTTTTGGTGATGAGCAATCTCAGGATATAAAGTAAGTCACTAATGCCCTGTAGTATCTTGAGATGAAACATAGTTCTTTGTTGAGCTGGGAACCAGCTGAATTTTGTACTATATTAATTTAGTACCAATTGTTTTTGGTGTTTCTATTCATCTATTGGGCATTCCAATGTAATAACATGTATATTATATTTGAGGGGATGGCTGTTTTTTTTGAGGCATAGCCAGGGAGTGTTCACGTTCAAGGGAGAATATTCCAATATTGACAATAACACAACTTATCCAGTTAAAATTCATTTTTGGACACACTTAAAGGATAGGTTGAAGAGTAGTCTGCTTAATAACTGAATGTACGTGTCTTTCTGTTTTTTTTTTTCTCTTTCTATGTATATGTATGTTTGTATGTATGTATGCATGTATGTATGGAAGCATGTTTGTGTCTGTGTTTGTGTGCCTGTATTGTTAGTGTGAATTAATAATAACGAGGCTAGATTTAGAGACTCAGGTTATCAATCCAAATACACACGTATATAAACATACTGCATGGCTAGGGATGTGCAGAAGAAGGGTGTCAGTAATACATTCCTTGTTCTTTGAGGACAATGTAATATACGGGTGAGGACTGAGTCTGCCTCATGCTTATCATTTTATTTTCTCTCTGCTATTATTAAAATAACTCAAATCGGTTGCATAGTCAATTTAAGGGTTGAGGGCCTTAACGTCTCTTTGAAGAACTAAGCCGAGGATACCCTCAAGACTTAGTACAAGACTTAACGTATCTTTTAATAGTTTTTAAAATTTCAAGTGAAGTTTAGAAAACTTCACACCTATAAGGGCTGTAGCTTACCAAACTGTTCAAGCTAAAACAAGAAGGGTTGTTTTTAAAAGGTGATAGCATTTAATAATAGAATAGGAAATAACTAGACAATACACTAGAGGTTTATTTGATCTCATTTTTTTCTTCAATGAAACAAGTTTAATGTATATATGCGTGAGTGGTGTATAAGTTTTTCATACAACAAATTATCTCAAGATTTTCTTTTTAAATCTTGCTTTTATCCTTGAACTAATTCGTTCATGTTATATATTTTTTGTTACTTAATTTCAACTTGGTTTAATTTATTTCAACGATCATATAGGTAACACCATTTGAGATTCGGAACCTTTGCAGATTTCTTTATTTATAGAAAGTATACAATTTTTGACGGTTTGACCTTAACCTCTCCTTTCTAATCTGACATAGTGTGCAGTGTCTTGGTTATTTTCTTTTCTATATTTGTAATTAGATGTAGGTAAGTTACCCAAAATACCAGGCAACAATCCTGACTTTGATCTTGCAATGGCTTACTTATGATGGAAAGAAATTGAATCTCACCCTGTCATTTTTTTAGGCTACGTGTTTGATGGTGATTTACTGACATGGAGATGTCCATTTTGCCTTAGAAATGGAGAGGATTTGACACCATATAAGTAACTCTTATCAATTCATCGTTACAACTATTTAGAAGTACAACGTTCGGCAAACAGAATACAATTATAAAGTGTGATATTGAAAGAATTATTTTGACTTCAGCCTTTGACTTCATGTTAACAGGTTGTCTTTTTCTTCCTGAATTATTATTACCTGCATTTTGTTGTAACAGTCAAAACATTAAAATACTTTTTAGCTGCACCATGCCTTTTCCCTCAGCCGTTTTGACTTCTCCTATGTGGCATTTTGTTTTCCATCATATTCTGAGAGGAAGAAAAAGATGATAGAAAGTAACACGTTGGGTTTCTTATTCTTCAAAGTTCATTTTATAAAATATGTCTTATGATTTGAAAGTTTTGTTTCAAGAATCTTATTTCAAATATTCTGCTCCAGAATGTATTACATATACTATATCGAAAAGGTTTATTTTGAAAAATTAGTTCTGAAAAATATTATTTTGGAAATTTCATTATAAAAACTGTTTTCAAAATCTCGTCCTAAAAAATTATGTTTAGAAACTCTCAAAACTTTGTTCTGAAAGCTTTTCAAAATAGTTAATTTGAAAGTCACCATTGTGAATGGTATAATGATAATTCTAAAAATCACGGGGTGTAAAAAAAAAAGCCTGACAAGTTAGTTAACAAGTATGTTTTTTATTCATTCAGAAAAAAAAAAGAGGTGTAAATTAATTACAATATGGTAGGAATAGTTTTTAGCCCAGTTATGGTAAAAGATAAAAAAAAAATATTTGTGATTAGATAATAGTGTGAATTCTTTATTTGATCAGTGTATGAATTATATAACTTGTTATCTTTTCTTAGTAATCTTTTACTGGTTGAGCTAAGTAGGCTAGATGTGTATATGATACTAAGATAAAATTAATAAACGAAAAAGAAATGCACCCATATTTTCCAACCATACATAACGTAAATGGCAAGAAAATTTAGAAATATGAAGCATGGAGAATTACAAAAGCAGATGTTCAGAGGCTAAGGGAGTAGGGGTAGACAATGTGATGCAGATCATAACCAATAGAAAATTGAGTGGTTCCTTCATCTAAATGCAAATTAAAATAAGCAGAATGTGAACTTGGAAAACTTCTTCGGCTTAATTCCAGCAATCGGTTATCGCTTTGCAATATCTTCATGTAGTGTTGATCAAGAACGCCAGGAGGAAATTCAAGATAGTGCCTCCTGAAAATCATTTTTTCTCAAACTATTATTCATGTTAAAAATAAAATGTGCATTTTTATAATTGTAACCAAATAAAAAAAGTAACTTTAGTTTTACATAAAATCTGAAAACATGCTCTCAAAATTATTTTTAACTTGAAAAAAATAGACCAAATATGTGAGCAGAAGATATAATTTTGAATTGAACATAGAAATTAAAAGAAAAAAAAATGCAGAAAGACTAAAAATATACCGGTATTGTGAAGCTTGAGCATTGGTGAAGTCATTGGATATGGTCCACATGGTATGTTTTTTGGGCTTTGGTTCAATCTCCCTAAAGAATGATGGTACTTTGTCTAACTGTAGGACATAATATTCGCCATTAAGCTATTTTAATCACTTAAAAGGTTAGGTCAAAAAAATCCATTTGAAATTTCAAACTATTAACAGTGCATTTAATTCATTTTTATATCTACTAATTTTAATATTATTTACAATAATTAAGAGAAGTAAGGTTGGATAATGAATATAAATATTTTTTTAGATTTTTTTAACAATAATAAGTATGATATAAAAAAAAAAACATAAAAAATAACCAACCTGTTTATTAAATTACTGTATATTATCTTAGGTTTAACTTAATATTATTTTACTGTCGATAATGAACAACTTTTTAGGATTTTTTTTCGATCTCTTAAAGAACTAAAGAAAATGATTTCTTTTGAAATACAATAAGTTGATATATTTCTTAGGTTATAATTTTTAATTATATTAACAGTTAATTATATATTTTTTTGTAATTATAAACATTCTACACTTAATTATACTTTTAATTATTGTACACTAATTCAAATAAAATAATGGAAGAAGGAATGAAATTGTTGACTACTGATCCGTAATGATGATTGGATTTACTTGGACTCATTATCCATTGAGCTTGCTTTGTGATTATTTTAATGTGCATACTTTTTTGTGATAGATATTATCAATTTATATATTAATTTATGAATAAGAAATGAAGAGCTCAAGTGGCAACGTGACATTGCAATTGCATTTTTTATTCATCTTGGCCCACTTTCCACTTCTTTACTTTCCTACCCTCTTATTTTATTATCCATTTTATAATAATTAAGATGAACATCTTATCAATGAGTAATTATATATAATCCTGTTTTTTAAAACTAATATTTATTACTAACTATTATACTACTATAAATTTAAAATTGTTGAAAACTTACTTTCTTTTTCTTCAAGACAACAGACAAATTTATGGTAACATTTTAAACGAAATTGTATATGTAAAACTTCAATCTATAGTTTTTTGTTTCGACATTTTCTTTTTCTAAAGTAACATAATAAAGGAAAAATACCTCAATTTCCAGAACTCCAGGTGAGTGTTCCTCGATAACAGCTCGAATGGCTGATATATTCTGATACTGTATTTCAATTTTGTACTTCAAACCATCGTGTAATATCTCCCACATCAATTTTTGTCTTGCGTAATAACACTTAGCTACTAATTCATAAGGATATTTAGCTTCAATCTGCATCATTAAATTCTACTCAATAATACTCAATGTATTCTTTTTTTCATGTCATGTTTGACAAAATTAAAGAAATTGATCATTCTATTTAGTCTTTAAGACTATATTGTTGGGTGCAAACAAAATTTCACATCATAAAAAATAAGAAATGAACATAAGTTTATATACACATAAGATATTTCCATTGATAAGAGATATTTTAAAGTGATACCAAAATCAAATCCGTAAAGACTTGTTCCAAAGTGGACAATATTATCAAAATCTGTTCAAGTTAAGAAAATTATAGTTTTTATTTAAGCTTCTAAACTGCATTTCAAAATTTGCAGGTGCTGTCAATTTTGAACATTTGTTTGCAGAATAACTTAGCGATAGAAGCAAAAGGAAAAGCTAAAGTCAGGGAAGATAAAGGTCAAAAGTATTTACAGAAAGCAATTTTGTATCTGCATTAATTTAACATTCTACATTTGACCTACAAGATTATATAATAATTACGTACCTTAAAGTAGCCGATTCTGAGCATGTTCATTGGAAACTGCACAGCCTTCAGTTTCTCAACTTTGTTGGCTGCTGCAACTTGACTTGGTTCCATCATTTCAGGAGTCAAAGTGAATTTCAACCCGATGGGTGGTGGAAGCTGCGAAAATTCTTTCAGGGCCTGTACAAAAAACAAGAAAAAAACGCAGAATTATAATACAGTTTAATAGTAAAGTTGAAAGAGATAGATGAGTTTAGAAGGAAAATCCTTTGATAAAATGATAAGAATTAACATTTATCGATAAAATATATCATTAAGATAATTCTATGAAAAATTAAAAGGAAAAAAGGAAAATGCAATGCATGGGGCTGCAGGTAGAGAAATTGAATATACTACTGATATTATTATAGTTTGCATGCATGACAAAAAATAATACCCTTTTAGACGCAGTTTGTGCATCATCATGATATTCTGTGTGGTGGTCATCGTGAAGGTATGAGAAATACAGAAATTGATTCTCCGAAGAGTTATATTTATATGAAGTCATAGCAATGTGTTGGTGGTGGGTGAATCCTTCTTGATAAACACTGTCACTGGAAGCAGTGCTGTGTGCCATAGAAGATACTGCAAGCTCAATATGCAGAGGATTGAAGCTATGTTACTCCTTATATATTATCTCGTACAGGGTGTGTTCATGATTTTTAATTAGTGTTTATCTTTAAAGTCTGAACAAAGTGGACTAAGACCATTTTTGATGATAAAAAAGTAATTAGTGGATTAATTTAACTTAAGTAGAAGCTTCCTAAAATAGGTTCTATTCAGATCAATTCAATTTTTCCCAAACATTCTCAAGTTAGGCTAAAAATTGTGCTTTGATTAATAACCCTATTTTTGTTCTTTATTTTTTAAAGAAAAAGGCTTTTCCAAATTTTATGCTTGGTTATGTATTTTAAATCCAAGTTAAGGTTAATTAAGACTAGTAAGAAATCACATAACTTTTATGAGTTTTACTTGGTATTTCCATTGATATTTTTTTAGAAATATTTAATAATTAAAGTTGAATATATGTTTAAGACTTATATTTGAAAGTATTGATTACATTAAAATAATTATATGCATGAGTAATTATATGTAGATACTAAAGAAAAATTAAAATTAAATAGATAATATAACATTTCAATTTTAACAGTTTACCATAATTGATAAAACAAAATAAATTTGTCTCAACTTATAGATATAGTATTAATACAGTTATATATAGAAGAAAATAATTATAATAATAAATATATTTAAGAGAGTTAAACATAATTACTAGACCATCAAGAAGATGCTCTACAACATCACCGTCCTCCATCATAGATGTTTCAACACTTATCTCTCATTTGTTTACACCAATAAGGTGAACAGGACATCAAAGTTAACAAAAGAGATAACAAGATAAACTTGTGTTCAAAAAACTTCATAAACAATTTAATACATCACATATTAGTTCAACATTTTATAACTCATATAAACATCTAATCAGTTAGACTCAATTATCTGAATACATGTTTTGATATATGTATTCAATATAGGTGTACACCCGTAATAGTATTTATAATTTATATTCTACAGAGTCATTAGGGGTTATCACCTTACTACTCACGAGGTTAATCTTTCACACTTGAGACCAAAAGTCCAAGGTAAAGGACCTTCTACCATTATTTCCCCTACTCCATTTATATGGATATGAATTAAATGGTTGGTAGTATATCAAGATGCTTGCTTTTAGAATCCCCACATGTCAAAGCACATACTAACAATATCACCAACCAATTCCTCCTTGTCATCATATTATCATACATGAATAAACACCATACATAGTCATAATCATATTATAAACCAATAATTGTTTTTAACATTCAGATAATCACACTCATTAAACACATTATAAAAGGTATATGAAAACTTAGTTAAAATTTTGGTATTTTTGGTCAACCACTAGATTTGTTCACTCAGCGAAAGCCCATTGTTCAGCCACCAGATCTACTCACTCAGCGAAAGCACTCTTGTTCAGCCACCAAATCTACTCGTTCCACTAGGGCCTGATAGCATACTCGCTCAAAAGACCAAATTTGCTTGCCCAGCAGGAAGATCACTAGAACTTAAAAACTTAAACTCTCCCAAAAGTTGCCCAACGACCATCAAGTCAATAAACTTTGACTTTTACTTTGTCCAGCAAGTATATATGCTTGCTTAACGAGTATGCATAATTTCGCAGAACAGAATTATGTAGATTTATGTCATTCCAATCTTGTAAAACTAGTCTAACACTAACCATAGATGTTCAAATCAACACATTCTCATATCACGTGCATTTCAACAATACAATTCACTCCAAATAAAGGCTCAATCCTCCAATTATAATAGAGTTTCAATCACATTATATCTAAGACGATTCAAGCTTCCTAATTCAACTCAACAGGTCATATCTTCTAAGACAACTCAATTAAACAATCCAATTGTCATACAAGCATACAAACATCAATCAAAACTTACCTATCATATAAGAAAATCATTAAATAACAAAAAACAAAAATAATTAATTATGAATTAGACATAATTTTATAAACTATTTTTTTATTTAAAATAGCCTATATCAGTAATAAAAAAAATTATAATTAGTTATTAAATTAGAGTTTAAAGTTGTCTTTAACATTAACTAAAACCATTTTGTGTCTATTATTAATACTAAGTAAGTATTATTGATTTATATTAAATAAGTAGCTAAAACCTTAACAGGTCATGTTAGAGGTCAAGTTAAAATCTAATTTACAAATTATATATAATTTTCTTGATAATAAATATTGTTTTAAATATTAATAATTTTTAGTTTATAAAATAATGTCTAATTTAATTAATATATTGATAAAATATTTTTTTTATTTCTAAATTTGGTTGGTATTTATTGATTTTCTTGTAATAATATATAATAGTATATATTAAAAAGTTTAAAATTATATATTATATATATATATATATATATATATATATATATATATATATATATATATATATGTGTGTGTGTGTGTATGTATGTATGTATATGAAATACTAATAGGGAAATAAAACACATCTGAACAAAATTCATTAGATAAAAATTGATTTAGAGAAAAAAAAATGTATTCAATCATGGTACATATTAAGTTATAAAATATTTTAAAATTCATATTAACTTATAAAATGTTTTAGAAGTTAAGAATGTTAGTCTTCAAATTACGCTCTTTTGTCATTGAATAAGTTTTTGAATTAATATTAAACAGTCTTAAAAATTAAAAATTAAATATGTTAATTATTTTAAATTTTAATTTTAACATAGTACGTATTTATTTTAGTGACTAATTCTTTAAATTTACCTACTACTAATTCAATCTTTATGAACAAATTTTCTTGTAACAAAATAAATAAAAGCCTAATTTTAATAACTCATTTTCTGAGTGCAAATTCAAACATTTTACTCTCTTAAGTCCTTCATGCAAGAGATTAGAATACGAGGAAAATAAATCTAAATTGTATAACTTAATTACAAAATATGATCAAAATATATAAATATAGTTAATTAAAAATAAATATAACTTTGTGTACTGGTTGTTGTCTGGGGAAAACATATACATAAATTATAATAGTTAATTAAAAATAAATACAACTTTGTCTGTGTTTTTCTATTGTGCTGAATTTTACTAATTGATTTTGCTTTTTTATTGATTATTTTCTCTTCTATAGTTTTATGAAGGAGGTTTTTCAAGTTGATTTTATAATTAAATTCAAAGTATTATAGAGCTTAATATCTTAATTCTTAGATATTTTCCTTGTATTTATATTTTAAGGTTACTGACCAGTTGAATGCAACTTTTTTATTCAAGAGAGAATTAATATAAGTTTCTGTTTGTTTACACTTCTTTTGCTCTACCTTATCGATCACATCATTTATCATTATTTCCATACTCTTGAAAAAGCATTTAAATTAATGATTGGATGCAGAAATAGGTATAAACCATCTTAAATCAATCTACCCATCAAATATTTGTCATCATAGTTTGAAAAATGGCTCGCGAATGAGCAATTCATTCTTACTACTTCTTAAAAGGTGATTAGCATGTTAAGAGCTCTGATGATGGAAAGATAAATCTAGAAAAGTCAAACAAGTTCAACAAAGAAAGTAGTATTAAATAAATAATCAAGAGTTAAAAAGGGAGAAAATAGAAGAATGGAGGTGGCTAATAATAATTACACGACTTAATTGAAAATGTTCCATGTAACTTTCCAACTTGATAATTGAAAAAAGCAGCAGCAGCATATGAACACTGCTACTATTCTCTTCAACGTTGGTGCTTTTCTTTTTCTTTCTTTCTTCCTTTCTTTCCACTCTCAACGAGAATGACAGAAAGTGATCAGATGACTCCCAGTTTGACGACGCCCAAAGAAAGAGATGCTTCCAGATTTTCTGACGTAACAAGAGCTGCCAAATCTTTCTACATGCTCACGCGTATCCATATTTTCTCATTACTTTATTCATTTCTTCATCTCTCACATTCCACTTCATAACAATTATATCCTAAACGTCACGTCACTCCATTTTCTTCCTTCTTTAAACCTCTAAGTTTGCCGTCATTTGAGACACTTCTCTTTATCCCATCAATTCAACTCACCATAACATACATAAATATGAAATATGAAATGAAATGAGTGTCTTATTTTGGTGACATGACAGAAATGTCAACAAATTTTAGTGATGATGAAGCAATTGTGAAATGATTTGCATTGGCATGGAAGTAATGATTGGAGACTAAGACGGCTATGTATGAGTACTGTTTGAATCCACGAAAACTACCCAATTGCATTTGCAGAGTGGAGAGTGGAGAGTGGAGACCCACCATGAGATTTGATAGGTCACACCATTAACAGGGTTTCAATGCTGATGCATGAACCTGCAGACGCATTACTACAATGCAAAAGTACAATCTTATATGTGCACGGTTCAGAGCACGCACGCACGCAGAGACTATATAATATTGGTAAGAATCTACGTGTGAGATTGTGTTATAGTCACAAAGCTTCAAAAAGCCATCCACGTGTTAGGTGTGTCATTCTTTCATCTGGTTCAGAATTACCAACAGTGATTCGCCATGGTTTAAGAAATAGTATCATGGTTACGTGGATACCACCTTTATGTTTTAAAAACTAAAACGCATGTGACGGTTTTTTCATGTAGAAAATCTAATGTCACTTCAAATTGGCATCGTCCTATGTAATCTAAAAGCCATCGCATATTGCGATGTCATGCTGCTATGGGAGTGGATAGAGATAACATTAGAAAAAGTTTGAAAGTACGTTGCGTCGTGCTTTTATAGTTTACTCCGCCCTAGGATTGCATCTCATTCATTTATAAAATATTTGGCATAAAGTTTGTGATTCCTCTTCTAGAAAATATGAGTGTATTTGGGCATGTGATACATATTATCAAAGTTTATATTATTAGGAACTAAACCTATTAGTGATTTATGATTGCTCTCGTCCTTATCTACTTCTAAATAACAAAGTTTGGTCAATTTATACAATATCATACTCCAACTTAAGTAGGCTACTAAATTTATTAAAGATAAAAATAAAAAAGAGATTTATTATAATATTGAATGATGGTTTGTGAATAAGGTGGTACTTTTATTTAGGTCATCTTTCGTTAATAGGCTTTAGATATATTTTAAAAATATTATATCATTAATCAAGTGTAACATATAAAGAGACTCCTACACTGAATGATAGAAAATGTTTGAATCGAAAGGTTGAGAATGTAGAAGAATTGGAGGGAAAGACAACTGTCAGCAAGGGTCACGTGGAAGAAACAAATAAGAGAAATGACATGTGTAAAAGGGTGAGAGCACGTAGGGAGAATGTGCTTTTAAGGGATTTCGTTTGGTGAAAAGAAACAATTTTGGTATGAACCACTTCCTTTCTTCTCTGCTGAACTCTGATTCTATCTTTAACAGAAATATCCTCTTATACTAAATTCTCCTCTTCTCCTTCTCAGGTTGAATCACATCCATGGGGAATTCTTGATAGAATATTGTTTTAGTCTTCTTATATTGTTATTTTCTTACAAACTTGTTCCACACATAAACAATTGCATAGATTTTACTGTTATATCTCTATTTCAATAAAACTCCCTGTTACATTTTGGTGCTTTTATTAACGTCAATGGCTGAAAATACTCGAATGAAAGATACGCAAACCCAACTCACTTCCATTTTGAATTAGATCGAGAAACAACCAGATCGTGACAAAGCTAATCGCGATTTACTCATGCAATTTCAAACAGCTAACAATGACCATATGGATTAGATGCAGAAATTGTTCGATTCATTCACGTCTAGCGACAATCGGCACATTGATGCTTCGAACTCAACTGGTTCGCCCTTGCTGGTGACTCCTTCTGTTTCTGCAGTGCCAGTACGCAACATATCCTTGCGTTTTCCTCACTTTGATGGCACCACACCGGCGTTAGAATGGATTTTCAAAGCTGAGCAATTTTTTAATTATCATCATACTCCTGATCACGAGAGAGTGGAGATTGCTTCTATTCATTTTGAGAAGGATGTGATTTCGTGGTTTTAAATGTTGCATCGTATGGTAGTAGTTCGCACATGGTCAGATTTGACGAGAGCTTTGGAAAGTCATTTCGGTCCATCTCCTTTTGACTCACCTACTATAGAATTGTTCAAAGTGTATCATTCTGGAACAGTTTCAGAGTACTACCTCAAATTCATGGCCCTAGCAAATAGATCGGAGGGTCTTACGGATGGTGTGATCTTACATTGGGTCCTCCTATTTTGGAAGTGCTCAATTACATCCCTATTTTGGTAAAATTGATCCAACAATGTCCTTACCGTTAATTTTAGTGAACGACATTAACTTTTTAGCGAGGTGGCATGTTGATGTGTTATTTAATTATCACGTGGCACAGTAAAATTTCTTTGTTTGGAAACCTTCTTCCCTTCCTCTTCCTTTCCCTTCCCCTTCCTCTTGCAGTTTTGATGTTATGGGGTTCTTGCATTTTTCCAATGGGTTATCTGAAACTAGATAACTTCCTTGGAATTTGGATACTCCTTTTTCTCAGTTATAAAAATAGAAGACAATTTTTTTTCTGTGGCATGACCCTCCGTTAATTATGTTGGTGTCCAACATTTTTGTTCAAAAGACTTGTGCTTTCTCTAAGGTCACTCTCTTGCTATTCACTAAACGATGAGATTTTGAGATTCATGAGGATCGGATCAACCGGATCTTCCCCGAAACCATTGAAAGAAAATTTTTTTTTCAGATTCTGCAAAGTTGGAAACAAATGGACCAAAATAGGGGAGATCTGAATCGCTCCAGATCGGTGAGCCCTACGTCGTTGTAGTCGTGGCGCTTGTCGTCAAACTCCTCACCGTGAGCCGCCGCTACCCACTCACCTTTTAATCGGATGTTGTCGTTGTTCTAGAACGACAATCTTTAGCCGTCGAAGCCCTCTGTCATTACTGTTGCTTTCGTGTTCGTTTCCTTTTTTTGTTTTTTTTTTGTTGTGTGAAAAAGTAATCAGGAAAAAAAATAGGCTCCCATTTTATCTTGCTCTTGGCTGAAGATTGGAAACCCTAAATAAATTTGTTGCCTCGCTCTTCAATCGTCGAATTTCCATTCGGAGTGGCCGAGAGCAATCATGTCGTGGCTGAGATCTGCGGTGAACAAGTCATCGAAGTCGGCAACAATAACAACCTCACTTGCATCGTCAGGAACTACGCTGACATCATCATACAGCAAGCCGATCAAGTCATTGATGAGGGTGCCAAAATCCTTTAGGACCACATTGGTGCTATGAATTACAAAAGTGTTGCTAAGACCATAAAGAAGTTGGAAGACGCTGCTATCTCTTACAGGGGCCTGAGAGAGTGTAGTTGTTTAAAAGATGGGTGGTTATGCTTCAAGAGATTCAGAGATGCAATTAACAAACCAAGGAGAACCCAAAGAGACCATCCCTGATTCTTTACTACGATTCTGATGTTGAGGGTGAACCATTAAATTTTCGTGATGTTTTCCTTCAAAGTCAGGCATTAGACAATGCTTCTAAATGATGATGTTGCAGAGTTCAAGAAAAGAGTTGGGAAGAGTTATGGTATGTCATTCAAAGTTGGGAACGATGATGCAAACCAAACTGTGCCATGTCATTCAGAATTGTATAGTCATCATGCCACCTTATTAAAAAGTTAACGCCGTCTTTTAAAATTAACGACAAGGACATTATTGTTTCAATTTTACCAAAAGAAGAACCCAAGTGAGCACTTCCAAAATAGAAAGACCCAATTGGAACTAACCTGCAAAAATAGGAACCTACGAACCTATTAAACTTTTTGTTTATCCTTATTTACAATACAATAAAAAGAATATTAACTAATAATATTGAAACATAAAATAATAAATAACTAAATTAATTTAGGTGGACTGACAAATCAATCCAGTTCACCACAGATTCAACCCGTAGGTGCTAAGTAAGTCGGGTTAAAAATTGACTATATCAAAAAGTGACATTTTTTTCAAATCCAATCCAATCCAAACTATATTCTAACTTATTTTGACCCCACTTGACACATGATACTAATACATAAAAAAAATTAAAAATATATTATTTAGAAAATTAAAAAGACAAAAAAAAACTAGCATATGTCCTTGACCTCATTGATACGAAACTAATGGAAATGACCTTTGAAACAAAAACTAAAAAAAAAATATCCTTTCAACTATCCAATTAAAATTGGAACCAGTAATTAAAACAAATAAAGAAAGAAAAAAAGTGAAGCTTTTTATTGAAAGATATACAAATATATACACTCCTGAAATTTTAATGCAAGTCTCACAACTCTTTCTTTTCTATCAATTATTAATTTATACCTTTAAGACCAAATCATTTTTTATGAACATAACCTTTTATAAAGTTTATTGACAAAAATGTTAAGAAATGCATTTATGGACTTATAAAAAATAAGACATGATTATTGATAGAAAATATTTATCTAATTATGAGGGATTGTACCATTTCATATTAGTATAACTATTCTATTAATTAAATAATTTTATAATTGATAATAAACATAATAACTATATAAGTATACTCCATGTATTCTAATAATTGTCATTAATTTACATTTTTTTTTCAAAACATAATACTTGATCAAAAGAATAGAAACTTTATGTAATACAAAAGAATCTATACATAAGTAGCTTTTCCCATCTACATATTTCAGGACTATATCACTATTGCAAGCCCTCACCTCCATTATCTCTTGCTCTTGTGCAAAACTACACGATCATAACAAATAACAAATAAAGTATATTTAGAAAGAATAAAACTTAAACTCGAGGATTTTACACCGGTCATATAAATTTCGAAAATTTATCACTCTCATCTCATATTATAGAGTAAACTCACCATGACATGCCTCAAAGATTCTCTTTCAAACTAAATCCCATCCTAGAAATCTTCACTACCTAAATATCTCTTTTATGTGAGTTAAAAAACTTAATAAAATCCAAATAATCTCCTATTTGAATCCCTATTCAATACACATTAACACTAAAATGAAATATTTTCTTCCTTGAAAGTCATTCCACCTTCATCAACACCAATCACATATACAATATGCTTGATCACATGCATCATCACATTTAGATCTAAACATTTTCATCTCATTCATCACATGCATCATCACATTTAGATCTAAACATTTTCATCTCATTCATCACATGCATCATCACATTTATATCTAAACATTTTCTTCTCATTCATTACTTACATTGCATCTCTCTTTCAATAATTAATCGACATTTAAACACATTTTAAAACACTTCATATCTTAACCTTTCTCATCTTATATGCAACCCCTTTCCTACGGAGGAACAAAAATTCATCGGTGTTTCACTCGCTTAACAAACAAGACCTCTGAGAACAATTTTCATAAATTCGTGTCTTATTTCACAGCTAGTGAAACATTCCTATTTCTCTTACTTTTCGCAAAAACATTCTCATTCTCGCTTAGCGAGTGCATTTCGCCCAACAAATAGGTGATTTTCTGCCTCGTTGACTTGTTTCAAATAGAAAAATTCTGAAAGATTAAAAAAGGACAACCTGTCACCTATTTTTTATGGTGGTGTACAATGATTGAATTAGTATTAATTAAAAGAAACATAATCTAATTTTAGAATAGTAGCACAGTTAACACTTTGCAACGGTAAAACCTAAAAATTCAGATCATACATGAGTATATTTATGTCAAAATTCCAATAATATACATTAATATTTATCAATATTTAGGATAAAAAAGAAAATATTTTATGTTTATAATATTACTTTTTAAGAAAACCGTTAAAATGGTATTATATTAAACTTCTATTGACATGTTATAGACGAGTATTTCTCGCGGTTGTTTTACCAAATTTCTGATTTTTAAAATTTTCTCTTGAAATAAATTTTATAGTAATTAAACATGTTTCCACACCGGTTCAACAGATGTTTTATCCAACGGACATATTCAGTCCAGATTTCTGAGTATTCATATAAGTTTATTTTTTTAGGAGAAACATTGACCAAGAAACTTAGTAGAATAGAAGTTCTATATAGATAGATAGAATTATGGGCTGAAATAGTCTATAAAAATATTTTTTCTTTGGTAAATCTAGGCTTCTGTTTTTTAATGTTGATAAGATTAACGGATACTGGGTACAAGTAGAATCTGATTCCATAATGATCAGATCAAGTTAGATGAAAGAAATCTTCCATTCCAACTTGATAGGTTGAAGGTGGAGGCACTTACCTTCGTTCATTTGTAAAGATTCAAAAATGAACAACTCCTTCGATCCTAAAGAACCCCTAGAGGTATTCCAAAATATTTGCATATGTACCTATATTGAACAAAGAAAACAACGAGTGAGGTGTTCGGATATTTAACTTTTTAATGTTAAAAAATATATTGAGCCACCAACACTAACCATAGTAATAATGTCACGCGAGAATCTTGCGAAAGCAATTGCGGAGCTTGTAGTTGTAGGCATCCCGCGCTCCAAAAGCAAAAAGAATGCTTTCTTGATAAATAACCCAATGATTAGACTCTCAACAATTACTATTTACCTTAATTTCATAAATTTAGAGAATTGAAGCCATGTAACTACTCATGGTAGTGTTCTGATTCATATTAGAACATATACTCCAAATTTTATAAATCACTCTAAAAATTAATTAAAATATGTTTTAACAGCGCACCAAAAACTTCTGTTTAAAAGCTTCCTTATAATGTCTTTTATTTTCCACCACTTGACTGTTTACTACTAAAACGCAACCGAAACAAAGACCATTATCATTAGCAAATGTCGATCTAATAATGAATGAAAAAGCTAATGTAAAAATCAATATGTACACAGTCACAACAATGCAGATAATAAAGGATTGTTCATAACAACACAGTAAGTCTCAATTCACTTTATGAAAACAGTTAAAAGTCACTTAAAATTATATATATATATATATATATATATATATATATATATATATACACATATACATATATACATATATATATATATGTGTGTGTGTGTGTATATATATATAACAAGTTTTTTCAAGTTTTTTCAAGCTGGATATGGTCAGTAGCCTGAAAATTTAACTGTTTTAGGCCAATTGAATTATGTTGTAAGATTCAATGCAAATCAAGAGGGCTTCAAGCTTTATGGCACATACCATGATACGCACATTGTAACACACAAATCTCCTCTATCAAACTTCACAAAACTAAAATAAGAAGATTAGTCAATCAACAACAGACTTTTTAAGTTTCATTAATGAATTTCATCAATTGTAGGTATAGCATACATAATGATTGTTGCATAGCACACAACTTTCAGTGCCAAGATTCATCCAAACTGCAGTGAAGTTCTACAAAGTGTCAATGTAATATATTTACCAGATTTGATCACTGCAGTTACAAAAGGATTGTCGAATTTGCAACTCAAGTCTTCGAAATTGATACAGGTGATTTGCCAGAACCTTCCAATACTGCCGCGGGATCAGAGAACCTGGTTGAAGTTTCATCTGGTCCTTCCAAATTTATTTCACTGAAGCTTCTTTTCTTTGACGGAGTATTTGTATTTGGGATTTCATTTTCCTTCTGCTTTCCCTTGCCTTTTTCTTTTCTGTTGCCAGCCTCCTTTTCAGATTGCTGCTCTCCATTAGGAAGTGGAAACAATGGAGGTTCCTGGCCACTCAGTCGACAAAACACTCGCTCAACAGTTTCACTTATCTCCTTTCCCAGGCCATTATTGTCTACAATTAAATCCCAAACTGATTTTGAGGCTTTTTCGAGTACAGAAGCTCTGCATGAAATAAACATTGATGTAAGAAAAATACAGACGACAAGAGAACCAAGTAGCAGATCAATATATTTTAACAAAAAGATATATAATGATAATCATGAAGATACAATCCTATTGGGAATAATGATTTCTAAAAATGTAAGAATTCTTCCAAGGCCTACATGAACATCTACAACAAAACACAATAGATATTCAGGAATAAGAGGGTAAATAGAAGCACTTAATGGAGTGTGCCATAAAGAGCGACTAAGAATTATCTTGAAGTTTGTACTACCAAGTAGCTGTACATTGAGGAGCCCTGCTTATATATTGTTTTAACCCTTCCAATCCCAAACACACGGCTTCTACTTTCCAAACATGCAAAATCGTTGTGGGGCAGGGTATAAAAGGTTAATAGCAGAAATGAGTAAATCCCTGCGGCAATCCTCTGAAAATTAATAACTATCACTTTGGTTTTGGCCTCTTCAGAATTTTGACATTAGTGTAGACCTCGCAACAATTATAAGAAAATTGACATTAATTTAGTTACTCAAACTCAGTCTATACACAGATGACAGAACGATGATTTTGATGCAGACACATGGTTCCTTAATAACAGGCACCTAAGCATTGTTATCCTACATCGATTTGGAGATGACCACAAAGAACCAAATTTGAGCATGCAAATCTAGGCACTGGCAGCAACACTGGTGCAACTTATGCAAGAGGTAAAAAGCCCCCAAAGAGATAAGGTTGGATCTTATGCAGAGATTCCAAAAGGTGACCACAAATCTACACACCTTTGGATTTTCTGGATGGTGGCTGGAGGATGAAAAGACAATAGATTTGAATTTCGAAGTTTGGTAACCTAGAATAATCTGTGACTTCAAAGCTGGATAGACAACAAAAAACCACTAAAGTAGAAGAAACTTAAATTTTTAAGTTGATCCAGCATACTTAAAACACAAAAATATGGTCCAGTCAATAAATTACCCGACTAGTAGAATGCGTGTGTGGAAAATTACTGATCTTTGAGAAGATTTTCCCCGATGCTATGGATAATTGCATAGTAAAGAGATAAATTTGAAAACTAAAAAATATTCCAGAATGATCACACCTTAATTGTAGGATGTTCTCCCTTGCATCAAAAATTATTCCACTATTTAATTGTTGAGTAAAATAACATCATGCAAGCAGAATAGATCCCCGTATGTTCAAAACTTGGAAACCAAGTCCGGAGTTGGGACAGAATTTGAGCCTCTTCAAATATTTGTACCATTCTATTACAAGACCAAACATAATTTATTCATCCCTTCTGCATACTGGTTGTCGCTTATTTGCAGATTGGTTAGGTACTGTCAGCTAAAGAGTATTAGAACGTTCAACAATGAACATAGAATACAGCAAAGTGGTACAAGCTAGAAAGTATTGTGAAGAATCGATGGGAATAGAGAGAATGGAGAAAAAAATACTCAACAGAAGAAGGAAACCGATCAGAGATGGAAGAAAAGGCAAAGCTAGTTATGGTTTTATGCACCCACAGAAATTGAAATTTAAATTGATCTAAATCAAATTTAAGAGTTTAAATTGACATAACATCGAGTACTAATTAAGGGTCGCCTTTTCAGGTTTTGACAATCATTCCTTGTGAGGAATAAAATTAAAAGTTAATAGCTAAATAAGTAACGAGTTGGCCACCGGTAGATATAGCTTAGGAAAATTAATAGTATTCCATTATATAATTATATGAAAATAATGTTTTGAAATGTACCTTAAAATGCATATAACAAAAAATAAATATAATATAATACAGACTTAGTATAAGTCTATGTGATATATTGTATCTTCCGTTAACTTTTATTAATGATAAGCGATTTTTAATTTGCAGACTAACATATTGAAATGTACTGCAGACCCTAGCATAATTGCTATTTTCATGTGTAGCGGGAGTACTGTTCACACTGGCCAATGCAGCAGTGCTACGGAGGCAGCTGCACTTTATCAATATACATGCCTTTTAGCTAATTTGAAACATGACAGGACTTGTCTGAAGTGCACAGATTTGATTTATGTTCTATATAAGAATAGTTTCAAAGACCATAACCCTCTAACAAAATTCAGAGTTCAGAATATAGAACATTTAGGTTCATGTATCACTTACTCAAGTTCTTGCCGAAGAGCATCAAAGAGCTCTCTTTTAGTCTGTTTTTCAGCACCGGGGGTGTTAAGAACCTTGCTCTGTTCGGCCATCTTTATAGTAGTACTCTTCAATTCCTCCTGTATGAAACAACACAAAAACGTTCAGACTAAAGATCAGAGGAAGTTGAAGAGAAATAGACAGGTAAAGACGCTATTAGAACTCCAAAATATTTATACCAGGATTCGACATCTAAAAAAAAGGAGTGTAGTAATTACTAATTACATTGGCTTTGAGCTGGTTGATGATCTTCAATCTGAGGGCATCAATTGAGCCGTCATTCATCAGCGACTCCAACACATCTTCAGGAGTGATTATTGAGGAAGAAGCCATACGTCGTTGTCCGCGTTGAAGCGTAGCCAAAACAAAGACGCGGAAGAATTTCGATCTTCGTAAGAATCTTGGGTACGGACAAATGTCGGTTTAAAACCGCAGTTATACGGAGGACGCTAACTATTCTGAACTTTGAAAAAGCTAATAAGGTGAATTTGAGGGAAGGAGAACAATCCTGATATCTAAAAACCCTAACACAGATAAATGAAAAAGGTAGACGGTAGCGGAGACCAGTCACGCAGTTCGCAACTCCTTTTATAGACGGTATATTTTAGGAAAGTATATTAAATTTTAGATTACAGAAATATTTTTATTTAAAAAAAATATTTTAAATATAAGAATATTTTAGTAATTTTAAAATTTAAATTAAATAAAAAATGAAAATAGGTAGTTATTTATTAATTATTTAAAAAAAAAGTAGTTATTTTTTACTATTTAAGGAATATTTTTAATTATAATATTTTTAAATAGATATAATTTTTATATTTACGTTGTTTTTTAAAAATGGTTGGATCACATCCACGGACAATATATTTTCCATGATTTAAAAGATATCTTTTGCAATTTTTTTTTTTCATAACTTTATAGAACCTGTGTGGATTTATAGAACCTTTCTAGGTTTATAGAACCTGTCTTGATTTTTAGAACCCGTATGGGTTTACAGAACCCGTATGGGTTTATAAAACCCGTATGGGTTAAAAAAACAATTACTTTTTATTTTATTTTTTATTTTAAAAAACAACTACCTTTTAAAAAATATATAATAAAAGCTAATAACTTGTCTCAGGATTTTTCATAACTACCATTTATTTTTTTATTTTAAATTAAATTTTAAAATTATCAAAATACATTTAAAATTGATTTTCTTTTTTAACAGAGATATTTTTGTAACCTAAAATGTAATAACTGAAAAATCTTCATGTATAATTTATGTAAAGTGATTTTTCAGTTGGTATATTTTAGCAGAGTGTATCAAGTTTTAGATTACAAAAATGTCCCTGTTAAAAAAGAAAATCAACTTTAAATTCAAGGATATTTTAATAATTTTAAAATTTAATTTAAAATAAAAAAATAAAAGACAGTTATTAAAAATTTTGATTGGTCAAGAGAAGTTATTAGTTTTTATTTTATTTTTAATTTTAAAAAACAATTACCTTTTATTTTATTTTTTATTTTAAAAAATAATTACCTTTTAAAAAATTTATAATAAAAGCTAATAACTTCTCTCGTGGACCAATCAGGATTTTTAATAACTACCTTTTATTTTTTTATTTTAAATTAAATTTTAAATTTATTAAAATATCCTTATTTTTTAATAAGACATTTTTATAATGTAAAACTTGATATACATGATTAAAATGTAATATATATATATATATATATATATATATATATATATATATATATATATATATATATATATATATATATATTCGGTACAGTCATCCAAAAGAGCTAAACTTTAATACTCTATATGCATAAGATGTCTTACAAAATAATATAAGAGTTCTAACAGAAGTCCTGGGAATTAAGTGCTACAAATAAACTACCAAGTTTCTCAAAATAACAGGTCTATTAACTAGATACTACAAAAGAGCTATAAAGCTTAAAAAAATGAAATTCTAAGAAAGAGATCTTAAGAGCTAGAAGCTAGGTCCTCTCCCTCCAAAGCCTGCTCCAGAGGAACATCCTCTGCCTCTACTCACATCCAAAGGATTGGATGATCATCGCAAGGGGAAAGGCAAGCACATACAACACACACAATGCAAGGGTAAGTTAGGTAGAAAAACATGCAAGATAAGTCCAAATTTAAGCTAACATATACAGAACAGCATGCACACAAGCAATCAAGTAAAATTTTTATCAAATTATACATTAAATGGAATTAACTATCATGTTATACAATCACACACAACATGCAAAGACCATAACACAATACAAACTAAGACCGAATTCATTTTGGTGATACCAATGACCGACCGCGTGATTTGACCATCCGGACTAGTATGAAATGTCGAGTTCCAGGGGTTTGTGCACTTGTTGTGGCCTTACTGCTTTGCAAAGCCATTGCCGAGGGGTTTCACCCGACCACACATAAGTGTAAGCCCTTTACCGAATAATAGGCCTCCACGTAGCACCTATTACCAGGACCTCTTGCTATTCTCACCACATGACTCATCACTCTCTAATTGAGCATGGATGGTCAATAGAATGTCAAAATAAACCCCATCTGGAACTTCGGCCATTCATACAGTCAATCACAAACAACTACAAAGCACCATCATGTAACCTCCCTTGAGGATCATGGAATTACGTCCATTAATCATACTTTTAAATTTGACACACAACTCATGATTTTCAACGTTCATACACTTGTACATGAGCATACATTGTCATTTGAATCTATACAGATCATGTATATAATTCATACATACTCAGACATTACATACTTTCGCAGAAACATCATTTACTAAGACAAATTTCTTTATAGCATTTTATCATCAACACTTAATTTAAAAAGCTTGGAGACCCTCACCAATGGATCCGGAAGGATCAGAAACCCCCAAAACGAACTAAAGAACGTCCAAAACGGACGTCCGGAACCCCTAGAACGTCAAAAACATAAAAAACACTCAATCTGCCGCACAAAATTCGCTCAGTGCACCCTCCTAGTGCGCTGTGCGAATCTGCAGATTCTGCAGGTCCGAATTCTGCAGATTCCCAGCATTTTACCCTTCCAAACTCATTCTTAGGCCTCTAGGTGAATTTCTAACACCTTCAATTCCATCTACATGATGAATTATGCTTGTCTAAAGGGCTACACATTATCCTAACATCAATCTCTATTAGTTATACATTGATCTAGGATCTAATACTTCAATTTTATTTACTTATAGATCCAAATTCTAATTTACCACTTGGAGACTGTTCTGGACCGTTTTAATTCTTCTAACAAATCAAAATTGACATGTTTGCATTGCCTAGACTACCCAATTGCACCTAGGACACCCACAGCCAGAAACCATTACCTCACTTCCTCTATTTTAATTTAAAACACCATAAGCAACTTAACCTTTTATATGGTAACCTGTATAACAGAACTTCATAGCACCCACACACTCAATTACAAAATCATACTTTGTCTATAACAGATTCTCACCATACAATTTGGAATTTCGTGATTCACACATCAAACGACACTTGTTCTAACATATGAGTTCATCCAAAATTTTCAATTCAAATAGAAACAAAGCACCAACACAATCTCACATACACCTTGGTTCACATTTTCCAAAACAAAAAGAAAAATCTTACTCATGCAACTCAATTTATACTAAACAGAGAATGAAACCTTGCTTTCCTTACCTCTTGTGCAACAGTCAAGCCCCAAGGATGGTCAACAATATCTTGTTTTTAGGAGAAAACCTAACCGTACCTATATATCACCAATTGGTGATAGAAATTAGTTTTTTTAGAACATAATTAAGGTTACGATTTGGGGAAAAATACAATGAACTACATGCAACAAGATTGACTACATGATCAAAGTACAAAGATGAATGAAAAAGAGAAAAACACTTACCGGCTAAAGGAAGGAGAAATTGATCGGTCAGATTGGAGCTAACGATATCAAAAATACTTAGATGCTTTCTAATTGATGAACAAAGGGTTCAATTTTGGAAAAAAGATGAGAGAGAATGAAGAGAAATAAGGGAAGGTAAACTGATTTAGAAGAGAAGCACGTTTCAGAGATGTAAATGGAAGTGCTCGGTCAAGTTATGTTTGAGTAATTAAAAGAAAATATATTTTATTTTATATATATTTTCTTTTAACCAGCCACCCGTTCATCAACTAACACATATGCTTCTTCTTTGCCTTGCTTTTTCCTCAGTCCTTACACACACCAGTTTTTATGACATTAAATAAATTATTAAATGGGAAATGAAACTGATTACATTATTTCTTTATTAATTTAATAAAAAGTATTTTGTTGGAGGTGATATGATTTAAATGATAAATAGAAGCTGCAAACCATATTGGACCGAGCCGTATTAAGTGAGCCCGTATAAGTAACTAGTCCAATTTCATGAGAAAAAAAAAAGAAAAAAAAAAAACCGCGCCAGTCCCTACCCTTCCCCCTCGTGCGCATGCTCTCCTTCAACCCCAAACCTTTTGTCTTCTCCGCCGTAGCCATGTCAGGGCCCCCGGAACGGAAAATCCCCACAGCCGCAGAGAATTATCCAGTGCCACTGTCCCCTCCGCTTCCCCCGATCTCAAAGCAAATCGAGCTCAGCAGAGCCATGACCGCTTCTTCAAACTCAAGCATCTTTTCTCTCTCACCCTCCGACATTCTCTACCAGGACGACCACCTCATCGCAGTCAACAAGCACCAAGGAATTTACTGCGAGACCCTCCTCTCCTCCCTCGCTTCCCAATCGCACGAGCTTCACCTCGCTAATCGACTCGACCGTGACACCAGTGGTATATTGCTCTTAACCAAGTCGCACAAGGTGGCCGCAAAACTCGTCAAGGCCTTCACCGAACACAAAGTGAAGAAAACATACATTGCCCTGTGCACCGGTCCTCCTCCCAATTGGGAACAGGTCACCGTCAGATCCGGTCACGGGAGGTCCAAGTTCGGCGCCTGGCGAGTCTACGGTGCTTCCGATGTGGGACGCACACTACCGGGTGGCTCGGCCGTCCGGTCCATGGAGACTTCCTTTGAGGTGTTGTCGGTAAACGGAAATGGCAGCTTTAGGGAGGTCTCTGATTCGTGCGAGGAGGGAAATGTTTTGGTGGTTGAAGAAAAAGCGGTGAAAGAGGATGGTAATGCGAGTGAGATTGTAGTGAGAGCGTATCCTCGGAGTGGAAGAACGCATCAGATTCGCTTGCACTGTCAGTACCTAGGGATTTCTATCGTAGGTGATGTGAAATATGAAGGTGTGTACGGGTGGAAAGGTATAACTCATCATGCACATCACCTTCATGCAGAAACCTTGTCCTTTGAACATCCTGTTACTGGTCTTGACGTTATGCTACGTGCACCTCTCCCTCTGTGGGCTACCCAGGCGTTTCAGCATTAATACCTGGTGTTTCTATTTTTCCATCATATCTTCTAATTGTTTGAGGAAGATATGGGTTGTCGCAACCCAATTCAATCTTTCATGTCAAATACTAATGTAACCAATTATATTTACAATTATGTTGCAGCTTGCGGCTGAGAAATTTCGAGCTTCTTGCCTTGTGATTTCATGTTAACAATTGTATTTTGTTTTCGTTTTGACTGTATATTAACAGCCCTGCCTCTGTTTCTCCAAGGAATGACAATTATGTTTGATGGTATTCTGCTAAGTTCCAGGTTTATTGGCCATTACTTTTGTAATATTCATATGAAATCATTTGAGATGAGGGAGTTTGCCAATGGGGATTTCTAGGTTTTTCAGAAGGCTATGTTTTCATGGTGGAACTCAGTTAATGAATGGAATGATATTCATTTTATTGTCTGTTGACATGGCTCGCACTGTTTTTACTTCCTGACTAACTTCTAGAATTAAGAAAGTGCAAAGATAATTCAATTTTGATTTGTATCTTGAAATTGGGCCACACTGTTTCTTGGCACATAAGGTTCAAGACATGTTTGGGATTGGGTGCTTTTGAATTTGATGATTTCATCTTTCTTATAAAAACATTAGATTTAAGCTGGTTTTATTCATGCAACCTTGCTTGAAATCTTTAATTATTGAACAGACGATGCTTCTTTGTTTAAACTTATAAAATGTTTACTATGGATTAACAGCACTTAGAAGTAAAGGTGATGCCTGTATTAGATTCCAGCAACAGTGCGAACAATTATGAATCAATGAAGTGTTAATACTTTTATTGCAGCTTGTATATAACTTTATAAGCATCAAACAATCTGTATAACAAATATTTTGCAATGAGTTCACGGTTTTATATCTTGTATGGAAATCTGAATATGCTGTACTTGTTCCTTTCTAACGGAGTTTTTCTATTGGATCAGCTGCACTTGTGTCACTTGCGTTGTTTGGTGCTTTTATGTATGCAGAACAGGCATCAAAACAGTGAATGTGATTCATCAACTTTGGTTTTGTTAATGTTTTACCTGTGATAGAGGGTTTTGTCAACTATAAGAAACTGATTGCACTTTGTCTTTTTGGAGCTTATATATGATGGTACACTACCTCACGTGCTGTATCACTTGGTCGATGAGTAGGAGTATAATAAAACCAAGCCAAGATTAACCTAATTCCCTTGTGCACTCCACAATGGAATTCTCTAGAATGTTACAAATAATTGTGGCCAACGAACAAGATAGCAGAAACTATTATTTGCAATAGTTTTTTAGATCTAGAGTAGCTGCAAATCCAAGCATCATGATTTGCCAACCACAATAATAAAATGAATGCCGGCGTCACTAAAATCCAACCATGAATAGGTGAAGTTTCTTATATTAGGCCTCTTTGCGGTTGTCATTATTGCTATTAACTTACTCCAACTGCTCTACACGCATGCTCTTTCCCATTCTACTTCTTCCACCCAAAAAAGTCAGAGAGAAAAGAGTGTCAACGCATTATTTATTATTTATGAAATATTATGAGTTAAATTCATTAAAGAAAATACGTGATCCCTTAAAATTTCATGATTTTCATAAATTTTAAATAAATATATTGTTAACCTTTCTCATCTATAAAAAAAAAAAAAACTTTCTCTCCGATGCCAAACTTTTCTCATGGGTGTGTAAGGTTCAGCCGTGTTATCTTTTCACAGTTTCTTCTTGGCTCCTTTTAACTCTTCAAAACTACAGACACCGACACTGTCAAAACACGAAAGGTCTAATAAAAACGGGTCACTGTTGTTTTTGAAAGATAACTTTTGCCCAGAGAAATGGGAAACATGTCAGATGTATGATATAAATTTATGAAATGTCGAAATCTAAATTAATAAAAGTATATTAAGTGAAACGAGTTTTAATTTGATTCAAAATAATAAATATTTATTACAAAATGTTATATAATCTACGCATGAATTATTTATTATTTTACTTGTATACGTTATTGTTTTAGTCGTGATTTTAATATAAAAAAGTAATTTAAGTATGTATGCAGATTCATGTATAACTCGTTCGATTTTTTTATTTTTTATTTTTTTTTAATCTTTTGCGGCTTCTCAATAAGTATAAACGGTAGTTAAACTTAATGAAATTTAAGAGCATGTATTAAAAAAAATTTACTAAAATTTATAAATACATGTTTGAAATAAATAAAAAAGTAGATGATATATATTTATTGTGTTATTAATGTTTTAATTGTCAAACTATAACATCTAAATATCTTTTATATTTATTTCTAAATAATTTGGATTAACGGTTAGATTGAAGATTTGAACTTTAATATAGCCTATAGACTTTAAACAACGCACCAAATCTTAGACTATTCACCTTCGTCTTATATTCTGAAACTTTTTTACGTTCACTTAAAACTGAGTATTTAACCACAAAATCCTAATGACCACAGGAATGTCACAAAAATTCAAATAGGTACAAATATAGAAATACCATTAAAATTTAATTTTAATTGATTTAAAAATAAAATTTGAAATTAAAACTTATTTACTTTTGGAATTTGATAATTTGTTTAAAAAATTGTTAATTCATACATATAATGAAGAGATTCACAAATGTAAAAGTTTAAATAATTAATAACCATTGATTAAAACTCGGTCTTTTCTCCTGTTTGCAGTAACATAAGGAAATTAAATATATCTTTTAAAATACGCGTTAAGTTTCAGAATGCGTTAAAATACTTAAGCTATGATTTGTAAATACAAACAATGGTGTAATTTATTAAACGAGTAAGAAATAAAAAAGTTAAGAAGAAATTATAAAAAATTTCTTTTATTTTAAAAGAAAAAATACATCAATTTTCTTTATATAAATAGAAGATAATGGGTGGTTTGATTATTTGTCTTGTACTTAACTAGACTATAATTTATGTATAAATACGAGAAAATTTAAATTATTAACTAATAATTATTTTAAAATAATTCAGAATACTTCTCTTTGTCTAATAACTTTTTTTTAAGGACATTTAATAATTCTTTAAAATATTACTAATTTTACGATGAGAGAAGTCAATCAAAACCAAATCACATAAAATTAACATGGTTTTGATTTGTTCCAAATTTTATATTAAAATTAAAATCAAACTATATTTAACTTTTATGTTATTAAGACAAGTATTTAATAAAAAAAAAAATGAAATGAAAACAACACTCTTAACATATAAACAATATATTAGAGAATATTTCTGACATTTTTATGTAAATAATAATCAGTTGTCTGAAAAATTCAAAATATAAAAGGAAATGAAATGGTATCACACGTGTGGTTGATTGTTTGGCTTCAGGTGCCAAATCCTCATTAAGACAAAACCTTATGGTAGTAACGTAAAATGCATACACGGATCCACTTAACGACTCGGTAGAGTCTGTATTTACCAATCGTATCGTGCCACACTACATCTATGACAATAATATCTGACGTGTCATGATTCAATTTGTTGTAGTATGCCAACTGTCATCCACGTAGGACTTAGCCACGTCAATTTCCAAATTTGCCCACTGCACTGAAAACCCGAAGCATAGTAGTGGCTATATAGAACAGGTAGCTCACTCCCACACTATTCGAAGAAGCTTTTACATTCTTTCTACATCCCTAGCTCTGTTCCGTCGATGGCGATGGCGTTTAGGGTGCGAAACCCTGACCTCCGCTCTCTCATTCTTCTGTCTCTCTTGACTATCACCTCTGCCAAGGTATTCTTCGAGGAGCGCTTCGAAGGTATACAATTTAATTCCTTCTATTCCTTTTCTCTCTCGCCAGATCGCGTCCCCTGTATTTTCGTGTTTTCATTCTGCATTGTTTTGTGTTGAATTTGGAGTTTCTTGTTTGGGATCAAGGTTTTCTTTTCGCGTCTGAGCCTCGATCTGAAAGCTTTTCACGGTTCGATTTGTGTTGGAAGTTGTTCGTCGAGGTCTACCTTGGAATGCCATAGTTTGGAGTAGATCTGTTAGCATGTATGCCGCTTTGCTAGTTGTTCTGAATAACCGTATTATGGTGATGTCGGTTTGAAAAGAGGATTAAGCATTAGCCTCGACGCCGGTTCTCAAAATAGAATGGATAAACGAAGAGCGATTGTGACCTAACATTTTAGGTTAATTTGAGATTTGACCTTGGATTACTGTGCAGACAACAGTTACTGACCCCCATCATGTTTGAATAAGTGATGGTAGTTTTGTCCTTTGTAGTTTGGTTAATTGATATTAGTTATGTCCTTTATAAATTGCTAGCATTTGCTTCATATATCTGATGGCACATTGTCTGTAAGATTACTGTAAGCGTATCTTTTTCTTTCTTTTTAAAATTTTGTCTGTGCACCTGTAACGGTAGTACTTTTCCGTTGTTCATTTGTATCTTTTTATAATCTTAAATCGCTATCTTCCAGTTTTCTAATATGCATGTGTTTTGTGTGATGCCAGACGGATGGGAAAATCGGTGGGTTAAATCAGATTGGAAAAAAGATGAGAACCTGGCCGGGGAGTGGAACCACACTTCTGGTCAATGGAATGGAGACGCCAATGACAAAGGTGAACTAAATTACTATGTTGAACAGTCATGTATTATTGCTGCTCATGTTTACTTTTGGCTAAAATTGATAATGAGGTTGTTTGGTTGAATGGTGATATGTATTCAGGTATTCAAACCAGTGAAGATTACAGATTCTACGCCATTTCTGCTGAGTACCCTGAATTCAGCAATAAGGATAAGACACTAGTATTCCAATTTTCTGTCAAGCATGAACAGAAGCTCGACTGTGGTGGTGGCTACATGAAGTTGCTTAGTGGGAATGTTGATCAGAAGAAATTTGGTGGCGATACTCCTTACAGGTGATTCATATATCGCCATATGTTTTGTTACTCGTTCTTGATTGATGCTTTTGATATGGTAGCTGACCTTTTGACGTTTATATTCTGTTGCAGTATCATGTTTGGACCAGATATTTGTGGTTACAGTACCAAGAAAGTGCATGCTATTTTGACCTACAACAACACAAACCACTTGATCAAGAAGGATGTCCCTTGTGAGACTGACCAACTAACTCATGTTTATACATTTATCCTCCGTCCAGATGCAACCTATAGCATCCTGATTGATAATGTGGAGAAGCAAACTGGTAGTCTCTACTCTGATTGGGATCTTCTCCCTCCAAAGAAAATCAAGGATCCTGAAGCCAAAAAGGTACTTTTCTTACCGGTGTTAATTTAACTGGGATACTTATTTTGGTTGAGCTATTGATAAATTCTAATCATGATATGCTCACAGCCAGAAGATTGGGATGACAAAGAATACATTAGCGATCCCGAGGATAAGAAACCAGAGGTAATGCCTTTTCCAAAAGGCCTCTCATCTCACCTCGTATGAACTTTATGTGTTATATACTGACTTCTATATCTTGCATTTATAGGGATATGATGACATCCCTAAAGAGATCCCAGATGCCGAAGCCAAGAAGGTACTTTTTACTTTGTTTCCTTTTTGCTCTATATATATCTCATACTGTGCTTTAATTACTGATTATAATATTTGATGTTGTAGCCCGAAGATTGGGATGATGAGGAAGATGGTGAGTGGACAGCTCCAACCATTCCCAACCCTGAGTACAAGGGCCCGTGGAAGCCAAAGGTTTGTGGAAGCATTCTTGTAATACATGAAATATGACATATTGCATCATGTTTGATAATGAGTTTTCTAACTTCACATCCTTTCTGCAGAAAATTAAGAACCCCAACTACAAAGGAAAGTGGAAGGCACCAATTATTGACAACCCAGGTTAGAAAGCAATAGTTCATCATTGTACACAGTAGTAATATTTTTATATTAATTTGCAATATAGGATCAATATATTCATTACTTGAAAAACATGTACCAGATTTCAAGGACGACCCCGACCTCTATGTTTACCCCAACTTGAAGTACGTGGGCATTGAATTGTGGCAGGTAACTTTTCACTTTAATTTAACGTCACCATTTTAGCCGATTGTTTTCCATTTGAACTCTTACTAGCAGGCAATTTTATCTTACAGGTGAAATCTGGCACTTTGTTTGACAATGTCTTGATTACCGATGATGCTGAATATGCTAAGCAACTGGCTGAAGAAACATGGGGCAAGCACAAGGATGTAAGCGCTTTCTATTGTCTAATCTTTTGGCCTAAATTACACTGTTAGATGATATGATCTCCTTAATGGAATTGTTTTCTTTTGCAGGCTGAGAAGGCAGCATTTGAAGAGGCCGAGAAGAAGAAGGAAGAGGAGGTAAAAATTGATACTGAAAAACATATTTGGAAAAATTTGGTGTTTATAAAATTATCTTGAAGAAAGAAACTTTTCTTACTCCAATATTTTGATGTCTTGTACAGGAAGCAAAGGATGATCCAGTTGACTCTGATGTAAGTAGAACTATTGTCTTTTAAAAATTTTGTTCATCAGTTGCAGTGATTCTGACGAAGTTAATGTTTTCTGTGTAGGCTGAGGATGAAGATGAAGAAGCTGATGATGCTGGCAATGACTCCGATGGTGAATCAAAGACGGAAGCTGGAGAAGACAAGGAAGATGGTCATGTAGGTTTTTCATCTACTCAATATCTCTCACTTTAATCAAAGCTTAGGAGCATTGTGTTCAATATTTTGTCTTTGGTTTGCAGGATGAGCTCTAGGCAGTTTGCAAAACGGATGAGGATTTTAGCGGAAAGTCATATCGTTTTCAGACGTAGTGTTTTTTTGTTTTGTTTTTTCTAGATAAGCAAACTGGAAAACTGCTAGTAAGAGCTGGAAGCTTATGTTTCAATCACATTTGACTATTTCACTGATTAGAACAGACAAAAGGTCTCTTGTTTCGATTTTCCAATTACGTTTGGAGTCTAAATAGCAATTTCTTTTTGTAAATCGATTTGATAAAGTTTAATATGGTGCATCGCATGATCTTTCTAAAATCTTATATATTTTTTTTTTATAAAAACCGATAAACTAATCCACTAATTGCCGCGGTCTTCCAATTGGTAAGATTTGCTTAATCTATACCTCCTCGTGAGAGTATGTTAAAGAAATGGTAACGGAATTTGTGGAATGAGAAGCTAAATAGTACAAATATTAATAGGAGAAAAACCGTACTGGCCTGCCCTTGTGGCTGAGTTTTTGAGCTAGTGCTTCAGCCATCGATTATTATTGCTGTCTGTTAAGTTTGAAACGATTGGAAAAGTCGAGAGTGGTCGGTACTCAGATTGAAGAGCTGAAGTTTAAGATGGATTGATACATATAGAAAGTTAAGATGGGTCAACTTAAATAAAAGATGGAATTATATATATTTAGAATATTAGTATTTTTTTCTCATTTAAAAGAGGTTTTTGTTCTTTTTTTAATGAAAGATTTTCTTAATTTCACAGACTTTTTTAACCCCGTGAATGATCCAAATTGAGATCTCTACTTGTCATAAGTATTTAATTGACCACGATGTCAGCAAAGCAGAATTAGCATTACGATAACATGGAAGAACTCAGCAATTTTTAGTGTAGAGTACATGTCGCGTGATATTTGCCTTGATCACAAAAATGGGGAACAAGAAATATTTTTAAATCAGGGAAATGACGTTAATGATTTAAATCAAACAAAATAAGCTGGGATTCACCAATAATATATGTCTTAAGCATGTCTTAATGACTTGAAGAACAGCCTTGGCGTAATGAATTTTAATTACTGATTTTGCCCTACTAAAGGTCGTAATCATTCAAGAACTAGTACCTATATCCACAGGCTTTTTTTAATAAATTTGAAACAAATTTATTTGATATTAATTTTTTAATATTTTATTTTATCAGGCAATGTAAAAAAAATAATTTATTATGTTATTAATAAATTATTTGCTAATTTTTGTTATTCTTTTACAAATTATCTTTAAATAAGTGAAAACACGTGTATGTTACACATATGATCAATTTTTTATGATAATAAAAAATAATAAAATTTATTATTATAATAATAAAATTAAATTACATAATATTTATAATTTTATCGTTAAAAGTTTTTATTTACTTTGTAGGTAGTTTCATAATAAAAAACATTAAAAAAACAGTCAAATAAAAAAGTTTAAATAATTAAAATTAATTGAATATTTTATTAATATTTGGTAACAAGTTAACAAATAAAGAAAATAAATTTTAAAATATAGTATTACAATTTAAATCATTAACGTTTACAAAAATAAGTTTCAATTATTAATTATAATATAGTAATTCAACATGTAAATGTAATTATTTTATTTTATTTAATTAAAAATATTAATTAACTAGTTAAAAACTTAAAAAATATTTAAATGATTAAATATGATTTATATATTTATTTATAAGTATACATACCGTTGACCCATTTTTTTTTACACCATGATCAATTTAATTTATTTTTTTAAACCAAGGATGAGTTAGACCAAAACACATTAAATTAGTTTATTTTATCACTCTGATTTAATAAAAAATTTTGCTACATTACTCTTAATATTTTATTCACTAATGAATTTGAAAAAAAAGGATTGAATGAATTTGAAAGGATTTGAGGGTAAATGTTTTGTTATTGTGGATTTAGAGGTAGGTGAGAATGAATTTTGAAGTTTATGAGAATTATGATAAGATTTGATTGATGTGACAAATTAAAAAAATTTACTTCGAAATCCATTCTCACTTATTTCTAAATCCACTCAAATAAAAAGAAAAATTATTTTCAAATTCTCTTAAATCCATTCAATCACTTTTTCCAAATTCATAAAAGGGAACGAGACATAAAAACTTAAAAGCATTGAATACAATAAACTTTGTGTTTGAAGGTTAAGTTGAAATTTGATTCTAACACTAAAGCATTGAATTGTGTTTCAAGGTTAAGTTGAAATTTGTAAATTACTACTTCCTAATTGAGGCATGGACGGTATGATAAAGTTATATTGATGATGAATGATGTATCTTACTTCTTTATCTTGTAAGACAATCTCCAATGAGAAAGGAGACTTATACTTAATGAAGTCGGAGACGGACCCCAACTTCAATATCCTTTGAAATTAAGTTCCAGAAAATCATTTCAAGGTTCTATGGTTGAAAATCATTCAAGGAATAAACTGGTTTCTGCAAATTCATCTCTATATCTATTCTAAATGTCTTGAATACAAAAGTAAACTTAAAATAATACATTAAACAAAGAAATAAACTGAAGAAATGAAGTCAAACAGAGAACACAACATAGATGAACACAAAAGCTGAAAACAAAATATATAAGGTGTTAGAGACGAAAATTAAAGGTTTCGAAATCCTAATTTGTTGTTGCCAAAATTCAAGATCCCTAATCATGATTGAGATATAGATAAATTAAAACAAAATCCTTATCATCGAAGATGACATCGTAAATCGCAAAGCAAAATAAACATAACTTTCACCAAAATAAATGTTGTATAGAACATTCAGCAATGCCTCAAAAACATTCCAAAACACATATGGCAAAAAATGAAAAAAAAAAAAAGATTTTGTATTCTTGAAGGACTACGATTTCAGTATTTTTGCAGAGAACCTTCAATGCAATCGTGAAAGGCCAATGTAAAGAACAAAAACACAAAAATTCCAAAAGAGCCACGTGTTCGTGTTGACTGTTTGTATTGCGACAACCGAGACATATCAATTTTCCTTTTATTATTTCAAACTCAATTGACCCTCCCCCCATTTCATTTTCAGTCATTTAGCCTCTGTTCTTATGAATGGATTTGGGGGAGATGATTTGAGTGGATTTGAAGGTAATTTTGTTGTTTTTTTGAGTAGATTTGTGGGTAATTGAGAGTGGATTTGAGGGTAAAGTTTGTGAGAATTAGTGTAGGATTTGATTGATGTGATAGAATTAAAAAATTTGTTAAATTGATAGAAATGAAAGATTACCAAAATGTCCCTAGTTATTTTAGTAATATAAAATGTTTTTTTAAATGTTATATTTAAATTTATAATTGTTAATAAAGAAAGAAAATTAATTTATAATAAGTGAAATTAATTTTTAAAATATTAAAAAAATATTTTTAAGTAAAAACATCAAAGCCTGGAACACGATACGCACTCCATGTATCCGGATACGCTTCTTTTCCATTTTCTGAACAAAACTGTATCTGGATACGCTTCTTTTCCATTTTCTGAACAAAACTGTATCCGGATACAGCAACAGTGTATCCGGATACCTGCACCACATTCACGCCATCTTCATCATCAAGCTTCGTCTTCTTCTTCT
This sequence comes from Vigna radiata var. radiata, assembly GCF_000741045.1. Taxonomy (NCBI): domain Eukaryota; kingdom Viridiplantae; phylum Streptophyta; class Magnoliopsida; order Fabales; family Fabaceae; genus Vigna; species Vigna radiata. The sequence continues at coordinate 31,433,495 of NC_028358.1, forward strand.
GCTGGCGTCATCGGCCTCCTCCTTCGTCTTCATCATCGCATGGCAATGCAGAATCACATGGCAATGCAAAAGAACAGTTCTCTCGTGAAACAACAGAGGGTAGATGAGTCTTTTCCGATTAAATCATCGCAAATCCTCTCGTTTTTGCGAGATGGTGAGACAATGCATATAAGTCACAATCGTCGCAAATCCGTCCGTGTATAATCCGTTCAAAGGAACGCAAAATTTGAAAGTTTCCTCGCTCGCAAATTGGTGTGCACAGTAAAATCAGTGCAAAGGAACAAAGCGTTAAGTTTTTCTCAAATAAAAATTAAACTTAATTATCATTTATTTCTTTTAATACAGTAATTACAATTTTATTTAAATATTTACACCAAACCAATCTTTTTCTATCATGAACCGTAAATTAACTAGGTGAGGAAGAGGATTACTTAAGAGTAATTAAGTATCCTAAGCTGCACAAACTAATTAAAGTTGTAAGGAAATAAAAATCAAGGAAAAGAAAAAGAAAAGCTACGTAACTTTAATTTATTTTTATATGTTAAATGATTTAATTTTCTAAAAAAATATTAAAAAACTAATTAAAAATTAAGCAAAATGCAAAAGGTTAAAGTTTAATATATATCTGGCATTGGAGGAACAAAAAACAAAAACACAGGGAACTCAAATAACTTATTTACAGAAGATTAAAAATATGATTTATTGGTTTCCGATAGCTGGTTTTGGCTTTTTGACAATCAAAACTGGGCACTTGGCGTTCTGTGCACAGTGATTACTAACACTTCCAAGGAAAGCCCTGCAATCATTCAAAATCAACTAAATCTACAATTCATCACATATAAACAACTAATCAAACCCTTCATTTTTCTTACCTCTTGATCAGACCATAGCCATGGCTTCCCATCACCAACACATCAGCACCCAACTTTTGAACCATTTCACAAATCACGTCCCTCGGATCGCCATTCTCTACTCTCGTCTCCACCTTAATTAACCACATCACCCCGTTCATAACAATCACAAAATTCATCAATCAAAATAAATCATACTAACATCTAATTACTTTTTCAATATTGTTACACAGTTTCATCGCTTTTTCCAACACCACATCCGCCACCTCCTGCCCGTACCTCTCCATGGCTGCCGTTACGTCGGAGGAAAACAGATATCCTAGGAATTAACACACACCACACATAATTAATCACAAACCCAAGCTTGGTGTTTTTGTTATGTATATAATGGATTGATCATATACATACATATACCTGTCCCATCAAAGGTAGAATAAACGACGCGAGGGGGTTTCACGTACAGAAGAATAAGGGTGTCCTTGGAATTTTGTAAAACAAGGTTTTTGAGGCACCATGAGAGGGCGTGCAAGCTCTCCTCGCCTTCATCCACGGCCACCAGGATCCGCCGTTGTTCTTGTGCCATGTCAGCCGTTGATCCTAAAAGCTTTCAGATAACAAGGTTAAAGAAAGGATAAGTGCAAACTGGTAATAAGAGGGTGTGTGACATATGAGTCTATTTATATCCTTTTGCCACGTCTTCTTATTCAAAGGTGATGTTCATCATAAAAAGATGTAATGGTCTTTTACTGAATCTGTTGGCGGTTCTAGGTTTGGGTTTCTGGTATTCCAACACAGTGGGCCTTAATGGTCTTCTCTCTTTCTAAACAAGCCCACTGAATTCTAAATCTCAATAAAACAATTACTATTTCACTATTTCAATTTTAGTTATGAAGTTTCTAAAGTTTCATATCATGGGGATGTAGCTCAGATGGTAGAGCGCTCGCTTAGCATGCGAGAGGTACGGGGATCGATACCCCGCATCTCCATTTTTCATTTTTTTTTACGGATGTTATGGCAAATGTGTTCAAAAAGCTTGAAAAGTTAGATGGTACTGATAGTCAAATGCATTACCTTCACTTTGTATATATGAGTCAATTTGTCTCAACCTACTACCGTATAAACTGGTGCTATTTGTTAACCAAACCACTGATTCATACTTTCTGCTTTTCCATTATTAGATATCTGTGTGGTGGCCTACTATAAGTTCCCACTTTTGTTCAACTTGCCTTCATCATAAAAGGACTAAAGGTTGAGTATTCAGTACCAGCTTCATCACACTACTATAGTTATGGCACTTGCACTCAACCCAAAACAAAATTTCATCATCCTTTTCATTCTTGTAATTTCAATGTTTTACTTATCCTCAGGTTATCATCATACCATCTCTATGCCTTCAACCACTTTCTTTCCTTGCTAACTATTCATTCTATGCTCTACGGATCCTGATGTGTACAATTTTAATGGCATTTGTTTGTGTCTGAAAAAATGAACAGAGGCTGCCGAGGGTGAGCTGCAAGGACAAAGCGTGCTAAAGGCCTTGTCTTGCTTCAACAATAAACATGTGAGTGACAAATATTTAATGGCATTTGTTGGAACATGAATGAAAGATTGTTTATTATTTTGCACTATACTCTCTCTCACATGTTCTGTTACCATTTCTTTTGGCTGTTTTTGAATCTTTCTCAGATATATGTTGGGTGTGATGAAGCATTCAGATTAAACCCATCTGGGAATATTAATGTACCACTTGAGGCCACTGATTTTTTCTGCAGTGGACCATGCCTAACAGAAGCACAGCTAGTGCTTAATTGCATAGATGATATACTGTCTAATTTCTTATTCTACAACAAAGCCACTGTACAACAAATGAGATATGCACTGAATGCTGGCTGCAGCTTCTCAAGACAAAGAGGTTTTCCAGTTTCCACTTACTTAAAATATCAGCTTCAACTTTCTTTACTATTTTCGTTTTCCTTAACAAAATGTATGCTTGGTGCAGGTAACTTCAATTTGGCAGAGTACATAGATGGAGAGACAAGTAATGCTCCTAAATCAACAATCCTGAGTAAATTCTATGTTTTCATTCTAGCAGCAGCTATAGCAGGAGCAGTTTATTTAATTTGAAAACAGGTAGTACAGCAAGAAGCAGATACTAATGGACATCATTAACGTTTTAACAGGATGCTGAAAGCTTCCTACTTTCTTGTAACAACGTGAATGGCTGTTGTCTTATTCTATACCATATTGTATTGTACAATCTGAATTAAGGTTTCATTTTAAATAATTAATTTTACAATGATTTAAGATTATACTTGAATGTTTTATTGTAAATGCAAGTTAAGTAAAAATTCAAAATAACAATTGTTTCTAGTAATTATTTTTAGACTATACGACATGCATATAATATAGTCTAGACGCCATCATTTAGAATAAAGGAAAGCAGTCAAGAGTAAATTAATGTATAAAGGATTACAGTCATCCTTGAAATAGTGTTGAGAATTTAAAGCTTAGAGTTCTAGAAAGTATCTCAAAATAAATTGAACAAAAGTGTTTCAATAGAACATAAAGAACTAAGAAGGCCCTATGGAATCTATGCAGCATCCTCGTTCTCCTCCAACACATGCTCCAGGGAGGTCTCTCCTTCCTCTGCTCACATCCAAAATGAATGATCATCGCAACAGGGCAGCACACACAACATGGCACAACACAATAGACAAACAATTGCAAGGGTGAGCTAATTGTATATATAAAACATGCAACATAACAAGCAGATAAAACACACATCCTATACATGTTATATTCTAGACTTGACTCGTCCGGACTTAGAATGAAAGTCGAGCTATGGCGGGTCTTGCACCCGTGGTGACTTATGAAGCTTGGGTTCCCCACCCTGTCACACTCACGAGGTTAGCCTGTTCCGCGCCTTGAGGCATACTGGGAACCCCAAGACTAAGACCCCCTGCTACTCCTCACCACATGGTTCAATCTCTCTAGATGAGCTTGATTGACCATTGAAGCGTCAAGATGACCCCCAAGACTGAGCTTCCCATACTTTCATTCTAAACACTAAGAATCTCACCGAGAGATTCTACATATATGGAACTTAGTTTACCACTTGGATCGTACTTTCATCACTTTGTAATCATATACTTTTTGCCACAATCAACATATACTTAATCTCAACAATATACATCTTTCAACCAATCACAAGATTTATAACATAAATCTTATTACCTTTCATATGCATCATCATCATAATATTTATCCACCAATCTTAAGTTCTAAAATTCAAAGTAATTATTTAATCAAAAGAATAAGTTAACCAAACCTTAGTAGACTTCAACCCTAAAGTGTAACATTATTCATAAAAAAAAAAAACCCAAGAAGGCAATACAATTGCTCCTCTTCTATTCCACTACCTATGCAACTTTTCACGTAAAACTCCTTTAAACAAAAGATATACCCTTCTCAATCTACCATTGATGGGACCTATAAGTAGTAATACAAATCTCTACACTTTTGAAAATATCAAACCACAAAAATATTAGAACTTCTCCCTTGCACCTTCACTTTTAATTTCCTTAAAATCAAATGACCCCATCCTATTAAAATATTCAAAATTCCAATCCAAATAAAAAGTTTCTCTCCTGGATGTAACCTTCCCTATATAAAATAATAGATAAAAAAAAACTAAAACATGTTTACATTAAATCCACAGTCATTCCTTTATTTAATTATATATTTTTTTTAATTTAAAAACTCACCAACTCTGTAACCAAACTTTACTTAAAATAAAACTTTATTTTCTTTTCTATACTATATTATATTAATAAAAATTAAAATCACACACAATCTGTGACATCCCAAAATATAGCATACACTTATATAATTTAAGACGTCAGCATAAATGATAATAGAAAGCAGTCAAGAGTGTTTAATTAGTTAAATTAGGATTACAGTAATCCAAGAAATTTAGAGGAAATTAAAACGTGGAAATTCTTAGTATCTCAAAATACAGAAGATTTAAGAGGGCATA
>NC_028358.1:31441180-31465654 GCF_000741045.1 Vigna radiata var. radiata
GTACGTTTTAACAATGTGTACCAGATTATAGTAGACAAAAATACCCTCATTTATATGGATTCTAAGTTTTAAGGTCAATGATATTTAAATAATTTTCATTCTCAAAACTTAAAAAAAAAAATAAACCCGCAAACCCTTACTCACCTCCCTCATTCATCTCAACCCTTTCTCTTTCATCTCTCTCACTCCAACATTTTCTCTGTCATCTCTCCCACTCCAACATTTTCTCTATCATCCCTACTGTTGCCATATTGAAAAAAAAATCAGAAACCCTTTGTCATCAGAGATATTTTCTCTCTCATCTCAACATTTTCTCTGTCATCACTCCAACATTTTTTTTTCATCTCAACTCAATTGAAGATGGTGGTGGTCATTTGAATTAGAGATATTTTTAAAAAATTGAAAAANTTTACTCTTTTATAATCATTTTATATTTATTAATGTGTGTAAAATGAATATAAACTTTGTCATTTTACGTTACTCTTTCCAAATCTCAAAGGTAAAAAATGATTTTATTGTTTTTTATCTTGCACAGTGGTTAAAGTTTATTCTAAACACCTGTAGAAGTTGATTCAGTGACAAAAAAGGAACATAAGGAAGGGAAGAGGACAAGGGTTTCTGATTTTTATTTTTTTTCAATAGGGAACATAATATCATTGACCTTAAAACTTAGAATCCATAATAAATGAGCGTATTTTTGTCTACTATAATGCGGTACACATTGTTAAAACGTACCAACTGAAAAACAGGCGTACGCGTGTTAACAAACCCTATATATATATATATATATATATATATATATATAACTTAATCCTGTTAAGTTTCGATACATATATATTATTATATAATATATGTAATATAATCACTTATACAGAAGTTATATATATATTATATAATTTACAAAAGAAAGATATATTAATGTTAAGTTTCTAAACAGTTATATAAAAGTTATATATATTATTATACAATATGTAAAGGTAAGTAAAAGATACATATTTATATTCTATACAAAGATCACAAAACGAGATGAATATAGTATAATATATTATTTAGATCAATCTTGATATTAAAAGGAAACCTAACAAATCTAAAAACTCATCATCCTATTTCCTCCTCTGTTACCTAATTTCTCTCACATTTATTTCATAATATTACATTCAATTTCAGTTAGCAACTCAATTCAAAGCTGATAAGATTCATCACCATGCCAATTCACAAATTTATACTGGCATCCAGTAAAATTAACAGTTGCATAGCAGCTTCACAAACACATCAGTTCACCATTCAACATGTAATTATTTTATAAAATAAATTCCTAAAAAAATAATCAACTCTCCTTACCTCTTGTCCCGTACAGTCTACAGAAAACGCCCTAACAATGACCTACACGGCGATGCACTTACAGAACCTACAAATCACTAAATTGGTGATGGAGAACAACTCTTAGGGCTAGAACACAATAGAAATCAGAAAAGGGGGTTGTAACTGCTTTAAATCAATAAAACCCCAAATCCTAGGTTTTGAAAATGGCGGAGGAAACAGGGAAACAACTTACCAGAAGGAGATAGAGAAAGTAATCGGTTCAAAGTGAAGCCCTTGACGCCAGGAACGATTTGGCAGCACCCAAGTAAGATTTGAACGGTTCAATGGAGAGTAAAGCTAGAGAGAAGGCAGAGGATTTGAAGAACCTGGCTTTAGAGAGAGAAGGAAAAATGGCTTAATGAAAAATCTGATTTTAGAAAAGCCCCTTCTAAGACTAAGACACCCTTAGTCTGATGGGCTTGGCTGCCCCACATATTAAGGCCTAATGACTTTAAAATAATTTTCAGACCTTTACAAGGATCGCATACGTAAAAATTTACTTAAAATCATACTAACTACTATTTCCTAATCTATCATAAAATTAAGGATGTTTATTAAGAAGATAATGTCACAATCCAAAAAATTGATTGGCTTTCATTTACAATTAATTCAAAATATATATATATATATATATATATATATATATATATATATATATATATATATATATATATATATATATATTTTTTGATATAACTTTTATTCCATTAACTACTACATGTGTATTTTTAAAATATTGAATTATTATTTTTTAAAATATTAAATAATATATCTTATATTTAAAAGAAATTACTATGGCATTTAATTCACTTCATCTAAGGGTGCCAAATTGAGTTAGGTTCATGGATAATATTCATTACCAAATTTGATTTTGGTAAAAACTGTAAAAAAAAAAAGTAAACTATCTAAAGTTGTCTCAAGGTAGTAATTTTAGGCTACGGGTTAATTTCTCATCTTATAACAGTAAGGATTTACTTACAACTTTATTAATTACTATTTGGTAATTCTATCGTAAAATTACGGATATTTTAAATAGGCAAGGGACAATCCAATCTAAATAAACTAGTTGAGTTTTATTCAATTAAGTCAAAGTGAACTCAATCAATAGTACACTTTATTCTTATTTTTTTTTATTATTTTATTAACTGTACATTTAAAATATTAAATTATTCAATATATTTTATTTTAAAAAATCTAAGAGTTTAAAAATTTCAAATTTTAATAAAAATATTTAAAAGATGTGATTGAATTAATTGACTAATCCAATCAAACTTTATTAATAATGAATTAATGTGGTACACAAAAACTACACAAATTTTACTCAACTCAACTTTTTTATTTATTGAATTGAACAATGATTTTATCCGAATCCTATCCAACCAATCACTTACATGTCTACATCAATATAGACATGCCAAAAACTAAAAATAGACTTCAACAAAATGTTTTACAAGTTATTCTTTTTAAATAAAAATAATCTACATCAATATATAATAAAGATATCATTATTTTATTTACATATTTTTTATTCCTAACTATACTTTAAAATCACAATATTTTAAACCTTAAAATTATCTATGCCAAAAACATCAATGTTATGAAGGGAACACTTAACACATCTACTAAAAAATAATTTAACACGACTAGTTCACGATAAATTAGATTGGACTTCTTTTCCTTTTTCTAGTTCATGCAAATTTACAATGTATATAGTTTCTCCTGCATGAAAAATAATAATACCTGAATTTTTTATTTAAATAAATATATAAATTAAATTATCGTCATTAAAAACACTTCGTATTCATTTTAAACTCCTTGAATTTACTATGGGAATCAAAATAGCAAGTACTCAGTTGATTCTTTAATCTCTAAGACATGATAAATAGTCCAGTGGCCTCCTGAACCAATCAACACATCTAACTCATCCATGTCCAGATGATCGATTCCTTTTGAATTCAAATCCACCAAGAAATGTCAAAAAATGGTATGGAACTAACTGGGACTAGACCTATACTTGTCTTGTGATCCTCTCTCAGGATCAAGATCAAGTGCATTCTCCGATCTTCACAGTATTACAATTTTGTGTAACTCCACCTCATCCATGCATTAACTTTGTAAATGCTGAGGAATTTCTATAGTCTGTGTCCCCCAAAAGACAGTTATTTATTGCAACTATCCAGTTGCACTCTGCCCCGGAACTTTATTGACACCGCCTCCTCGCATCAACAGCCTGACTTTCTCAACTTCATCCCATCTCCCTTCTTCTGCATAAACATTGGACAATAGCACATAATTTCCCGAGTTCCATGGTTCAAGACCAACCAGCTCTTTAGCAGCAATTTCTGCAATTTCCCTGTCACCATGAGTACGACAAGCACTGAGCAATGCACCCCACAAAGCAGCAGTTGGCTTCAATGGCATGCTTGTAATCAAGTCAAGAGCCTCCCTCACGTGCCCACAACGACCAAGCAAGTCGACAACGCAGCCATAATGCTCCAGTTTAGGTGGAACCCCAAAGTTCACACTCATAGAAGCAAATATCTCACGCCCTCTATCAACCAAACCTGCATGAGCACAACACGTCAAAACCCCCACAAAAGTGGAATCATTAGGTTCTACGCCTCCACGCACCATCTCCTCAAACAAGCCAACCCCAACTTCACCTTCCCCGTTATACGCCAAACCCGATATCATCGCGTTCCAAGAAACAACGTTTTTATTAGCCATCTCATTGAAAATGCCCCACGAGGCTTGCAAGTTCCCACATTTACAATAGAAATCAACGAGAGAATTCCCCACGTTAACAGCGTCTCGGAGGAACCCTTTGGAATTCGCATAAGAATGGATCCATTCACCAACATCCACATCCCCCAAACGAGCACACACAGGTAGCACCGTAACCAAGGAAGCATCGTCGGGTTCAAAACCTTGGTCCAACATCCAATTGAAAAGCTCAAGAACCTCCCTATCCTTGTTTCCTTGCGCTAAACAGGACATCATGAGGTTCCACGAAACCACGGTCCGTTCTTTCATTTGTGTAAAAAGCTTCAGCCCCGTTTCTAAATCCCCCGTTTTGCAAAAGCCGCGAATCATCAAGTTCCAAACGACGACGTCTGGGTCACGCATTTCGTCGAACACCTTGCTTGCATCGTCCATTCTCCCGCAAGTGGTGTAGAGGTCGACAGTGGCGACGCAGACGGAGGCATGGTGCGTGAAGCCGAGGCGGAGGATGTGGGCATGGAGGGACTGGCCAAGGGCGTAGTGGCGGAGGTTGGAGGCGGACTTGATGAGGGGTGCGAATGTGTGGTGGTCGGGGGAGATGGCGCGTAATTTCATGAGGGAGAAAAAGGAGAATGAAGGGTGGAAGGGAGGTTGTAAGGAATGGGCTTTGATGATGGCATTGAAGAGGAGAATGTTGGGGTTGGGGGTGTGGGCGAAGATGCGGGTGGCATAAGGGGCTCCGCAGAGGGTGACGAAATGAGCGAGTATTTGGTTTGATTGGTGAAGACCATGGCGTAGGAAGTGAGCGTGGATTTGGGTGAGTTGTGTGGGGTTTTTGGCACCGTGAAGGAGACGTAGAATCTTGCGCTCAATCTCTCTGCTTCTGCTCATTGACTCCACCAACTAATCACCATCTCTACTTGCAAACAACTCCATTACCTTAACTTCACAAGGTTATTCTTTCAAACACTTGATCGTCATGAATTATCAGGAACCTTATATCTTAGTGAACATTTACACAAAGGGTGTTTGGTCTAGTGGTATGATTCTCGCTTCGGGTGCGAGAGGTCGTGAGTTCGATTCTCGCAACACCCCAATTTTTCTTACTTTGATTAACTTTTCAATTCTCTGAAAAATTTCTTTTTGATTTTTTTTATTTATATTTATTTTGTTTCAGTAATGTTTATTTTATTAAAAGTGTCTTAAATTTTAGTTTCTTAATTAATTTTTTTTGGTTAGATTTATTTTTATTGTCACACCTGCGTATATGTTATTTTATTATTTTTATCTATTTATTTTATTTTTAGACACATAAAATATCCTTTTTTGTCCATTTATTTTAGTTATTTTTATCCATTTATTTTACTGTTTAGATTTATTTCTTAAAAATGAAAATATAGTGTTTTATTATTCTTTTTCATTCTTAATTTTATCATTTTATAATTTTAATTACTTAATTATCTAATATATTAATAAAGATTAATTTATATTTCAAGTAAATGAAAATATATTTTTTATTATTTTTCATTCTTAATTTATACTTTTATAATTTTAATTATTTAATAAATTATTAAATCATAAATTATATTAAAAGTATTAATTTCTTTTATACTATTTTCTTATTTTTAATTATTTTTAATCTATTATCTATTATAATATAAGAAAAATAAGATATTAGAAAAATTATTTTAGGTTTAGTAATTCGTCATGTTCCTATATTTTTTATGGGAATCTTAAATTTATCCTTTTCTTTTTCGGGTTCTTATTTTATTAAAAGTACAATAATTATTCTCCTATGGTTAAATTAGGCTCAACGACATTAATGTAAGTTTAATATGGCATAGTGTACTATGTTTTAATTGATATGATTGATATTAGTAGGTCTATTTGATTCTAAGGTGGATATTTAATTTTTTTTAAAAAAGAAATTGGAAAGAATGAATGAAATATTGGGAATTAATTGAGGATTCAATTTGATCGAATTAGGAATTGGGATTGGGAGAACACCGCTCTGACATTGTAGGGTTCGTGCAAACTTGGAATCACTTTCAAAATTGGGGTTTCAATTTGGAGATTTAGGACTTAATCGTAGTTGATGTTGAGAGAGCCTCCAAGCCTTCATCAAGTGGTTGTTAGACTTGTGGGACCTTCTTCCGCTGGAATCTCAAGTCGTCATGTCAACAAATGTTTGCTTTTGTTGAGTTTTTTATGGTCATATGTTGTACTGTTTTGATTGTTATGTTTGGTGGTGGTCCCCCGTGGTTTTATTGCATTTCGTTTTTCATTGTGATGTGGTGCTTCCCCATGATTAAAGTTGTTTTGTGAATGCGTTTTGTTTATGGTTTTAATACGTGTTTTATCGGGAAGTGATTACATTATATGTGTATAAATACATACATCTACATATCCTTTGAATGTGATTATACACATATTATGAATCTATTAATATACATTAGACGATTCTATTTGTTATCTACTTAAATGAGTCTTGCAATATACTTCAAACAAGTTTGTTCTTCTGTTTATACACTGATTTATATTTTTAATGAGTTTAATGTGCATTTTTCTGCATATCCTTTATACTTTTAAAGAGTTTACTCTATATTTTTATATGTGCTTTATTTTTTTTTTATTTTTACAAAGGTTACTTACTATTTATACTTTTACTGACATATTAAATATACATTTTAATAATTCAAGTTTTTTTTATAGGGTCATGTAAACATTATCTCTCTAAATAGTTATTTCACTATTTTATCTTTTTAGATGAGTCTAAAAATATACCTTACACAAATGTGATTATACACATATTATGAATCTATCAATACACATTAAACAATTCTATTCATTATCTACTTAAATGAGTTTTTCAATATACATCAAACAAGTTTGTTCGTCTGTTTATACACTAATTTGTATTTTTAATGAGTTTCATGTACATATTTCTACATACTTTTATTCTTTTAAAGAGTTTACTCTATATTTTTATATATGCTTTATTTTTTTGTATTTTTACAAAGCTTACTATTTATACTTTTACTGACATATTAATTTTCTAAACTTATAAATAAATTTCACTTTGATTTTATTCATAATCAAATTATAGACTTTACTGGAATTGAATAATGTAAAAATACTAAACAATATACATCTAATTCATACTTTAGCATTCATGCCACTATTTAACAAGTCCTATTTTTTTTATAAACAAGTATAACCTTAATAATAAAAATTTCAATCTCTTAAATATTTTTACCAAAGATTTGCATTAAGCATTAAAACATAATGTTTAGAATGATGTCATGATTATTTTTTCACGTCTAGAGTCGAATTTATTAGTTATTCTATCTTAATCTAAGTTTTAATATCGTGTCTATTATCGAACGGAATTAAGCCTGAAATTTGTACTTTATTTTGTACCTAAGTAACCAAATTCTTTATTTGTAAAATTATAAACCAAATACTTATCTTTTCTAAATTATTAAACAAAATCTTAATTATAAAAAAAGTAATAAATAAAAATAACAATAAAAGATAATAAATAAACATGATAATGTAAATTATCACCACACAAGAGTTGTTTGTTATTCAAATATTGATTAGGCAAAATCTCCTTTTGATACAAGATCTACTTTTGGTTATTATGTCTCTATTGGTGCTAACTTGATCTCTTGAAAGAGCAAGAAATAAAATATTGTGGAAGGATCTAATGTATAAGCATAATATAGAGTTGTGGCTTGTTTGACTTAAGTAATTGCTTAAAGAGTTACAATTTAGATCACTCAAATTACATGTATATGACAATTAGGTTGCTCTTATATTAGTTCTAATGTTGTCTTTCATAAGAAGAATAAACACATTGAGATTAACTATTATTTCATTCGAGAAAAGATTATATATGGAAACATAAAGACTAAATTCGTTAAATTAAGTGATCAATTAACATATATTTTCATTAAATCTTTACGGAGACTATAAATTGACTATATTTGTAAAGCTTAGTACATTCGTTTTATATGCACCAACTTAAAGGAGAGTGTTATATATCTTATATATCTTATCATTTTATCTTCTATTTATCTATTATTATTTATTTTTTATTATAATTTATATTTTGAATTTAACTTATATTTTCTTTATTATAAATATAATATCCTATATATATTTTCTACACAAGAAAAATTAATCATATATCTAGTTTTTCATTATTTTCTTAACAATTACATATTAAATATATTAAATATAGTTTAAAAAAAACTTCTTGAGTGGAAATAATTTGAATCAAAAATTGAAATGTAACCCATATAACTTAAAAAAAAGTATTTTACAAACAAATGTTTAAAAATCTTTGGAAACAAGGATATATAACATGATAATATACACTATAATTGTTGTTTTAGTTGTTATATATTTATTTATTTGTTATTTATTTTTACTAAAATCTAAATCCACAATTATTTATTGAATAAAATGTAGGTTCATGAATTTTATAAATATTTGCAAATTATTCATAATTTATTTAAGCCTAAGTTATACCGTTTAAATAAAATATTTCAAATTATCACTTATTACAAGAATTTGAAAATTCTAATTATAAAATTAATTTGAAAATTAAATTATTTATTACGATAGATATTGAATTATTTATTATAAATAATATAATTAATTTTTACAAAAAAAAAAGTAAAGACCTAAAAAATAGTTAAGAGTAATAATCTTAAAAGATGATCCTCAATTATTTTATGGCTAAAAGTGAGGTTATAAATATAATTTATGTTAAATGAGTTTCATTTTATAAGAATCACCATTTCTTTAAAACTTTTTGTGAACATTTTCTATGCTCTCTTTGATTTCATTTGTTTGAAAATGAGAGTACGTTGTAAGATTTCTAATATTGAGGTCAACAATCTTATCTTAAGAGAATCTTTAATGGAGTAAGTTTATCTTTTGTCATTCTTTTTGCTCTTTTAAACAATTTGTTACATGTGGGATGTTTTGGGCTTGCATGTGGCGTTCAAGGGTTCAAGATGAATTTTTGTTCAATTAGGATTGTCAAGGTGTATTTTGATTGTTGATAAAAGTTTTCTATGTGCACTTGAGGTGAAGTTTGTGTGGAGTATTTCGTTAGTTAGGAGTATTCATGCAAGGGAAGCTAACAATGCTTTATATAAATATTGTGTGGTTGAGTTGATATTTTATATGTAATATGAACAAATTGATGGGATTGAATTATTTATGAATGTCTTTGACTAGAGTAAAGTTAGTATTCATTATTGTTTGTATACTTGTTATTAGATTGTATTTTTATACTTTATGTGATTTTATGATGATTTGGTCTGAATTGTTTATTTTGGTTTAATTTGTTAAGATCTATGTTGAATGAAGTGATATTGAATGATGAGTATGTTAAATTAAGTGTATGTACTTAATTGTTTCTTGAAATTGTGGAATGATTGATGATGAACACTTAAATTTGAAAATTTGACTTCTAATACTGTATTTCTAAATTAAATCGGTATCACTTAGGATTTATAAAAGATAAAAGTAACCATTATGAAATGTGTGAACTAGTATTTCTATTTAAACATTGAATTTCATAATATGAGATAGTATCAAATACTATAGATTGTTCCTTCCTGCACTTCACCTCCTTCTTCCTACACCTCCAATTTTACCATTTTATCCTTCATTTAATAAAGTCAAAACATATTTAATGATTACTTAATTATGTCTAAGTCCTAACAATTATTTCTAACTACTAACAACTGGTAATAAACCCTAACATACACCCCCCCCCCCTCACCTCCTTCCTCTTCCCTTGAGGAGTATTCTGAAGTGCAGCCTGCAAGCTGTTTCCATGTTACGGTCGCTGCTGAGTAATACAAGAACAAGGCTGAAATAAATTAATGTAATTTTTAATCTAAATTACATTAATAATAAATAATATATAAATTTTTATAAATTTAAAAAAATTAACTAAAATTAACAAACAAACAAAATTAGAAAAACAACAAAAATTAAAAAAACAACAAACTAAAATTTGAAAAGAACTTAAACAAACAAAAAAAATTAAAGAGGGGAAAGGGAAACCATAGTATGACCTGCGTTTCCAAAAGCCGCAGTATGACCTGCGGTTCCCTCAAGCTGCGCTCCCAAAACCGAACAAACCGCAGATCCACTTGCCGTTGGCTTTTGGCGCCGATCCACTTGCGGTGCGAGCAGATCCGCCATTCGTATTGCGGCAGCGTCACGCACCCCTCAAAACCCATTCGCCGTTCGCATTGCGGTAGGGGTTAACCGCAGTGTCATTTGCGGTTCGATATGCGGCACCCTCAAAACCCTCCCCGCCAATCCATTCGCATAGTTCATATACACACATTTTTATATAGAAAAACAGTTCATATACAAAGGAAAAAATGCAACCTAGATCAAGCAACAAAACATGATTCTTAGAAAAACTTAAAACACGATGCCTCTGAGAAGAAGAAAGAGGGTGTAGGGTTTGTTTGGTGTGAGTTGAGATTTTACTTTTTTATAGAAACAATGAATAGACTGACAGCTTATAGGAATTAGGGGTACAATGAGAATTTAAGTAAAATTAGAAAGTGTTGGACGACATCATGGAGGTACAAGGAGGAACACTCAATACTATATTAGTTTATCTTCTTTTTTTTGTGTGTTGGGACGTGATTTATCCGTTTGTAATGATTATGTATTATACGTGAGCATACGATACTGTAGATAAGAGAGTTGAGATTGTTCATAATTAATTAGAGTATAATTATTTATTGTATAGGTATATTTTTTTATTGTATAAATTTTTCATTTTGTTGAGAAAATATTATCTATATATATATATATATATATATATATATATATATATATATATATATATATATATATATATATATATATATATATATTGATATGAATATTGAGTTTTATGGAAAAATATAAATACATATTATATATTTAAGTGGTTATTTATTGTTTAATACCTTTGTAAATATGTTAAATTGGAATGTTAAAAAAATAATTTATTTATTCAATTTACTTTAAATTTAACACTTTACGTCAAATCATTATAAAAAAATTCAATAATAATTCAAATGAATATATGCACAATATTTTAATATTTTTTATTATTTATTATTCTAATTATTGTTATTTTAAATCAAAATATAATATATAAAATTAATTAACTTTATAAAATTTACGGTTTAAACCCTTAAATCGTCCCTATTTATGGGGCGCTTTTCCAATTTCGCCCCCCTTTTATTAAAACTCCAAATTTGGTCCTTAAAAGAGCCAATTTGAATGAAATTGACCCTTTCCGTTTAAAAAAGTTAACACCGTCAAGTATTGTGCCAGCACAGTGGATGAGGTGTTAACTTATGCACAGGTGGCCTTTGTTAGTCATGAAACGTGTCATTCATTTGATGAAACATGGCTTTTTACAAAAAATAGAAATTAAAATTGTTTTTGGATAGTTTAAAATGAACTGAAATATGAGATTCATATTGGCTTTTTCATTAAGTTGAGAGGAACTGGGTTTTCGAAAGGGGGAAGTGCGAAACCTGAAGAAGCAAAAATTGTGAGCTGATTGTTGTGTGTTCGTTGTTGACGAAGATTGGGAAGCTTGTGAATTTTCGAAAGAGGGAAGTGCGATAGCTGAAGAAGAGAAAATGTCCATGGGTCATTCTTGTTCGTCATCCACTTGCAACGAGTATGGAAGAAAGCATTTGCGCTCTGTCAGCTCTCGTGGAGATGGAAGCTGGAACAGAAATGATGGTTCGATCATATGCCATTGTGGAGAAAGGTGTGTCTTGAGGACTACGGAAACTGTTAAGAATCGAGGCAAAAAGTTTTGGGGTTGCCCTAGGTATAAGGTTGGAAGTGAAAATGGTGGATGCAACTACTTCAGATGGTGCACTGATTGAGGAATTGAAGAAAGTGTTAGCTGTGAGGTGTTGGAAGCAAATGATGAAAGGTTGGTGAAGAGTTTTGAAAATGAAAGGGATAAGAAGTTAGCTTCTTTGCAGACAGCTGTGATAGGTGTTCAAAGTTGGATGAAAATTTTGGTTGGGGCTGTTAGTGTTGTATGTGCACTGAACATCGTTATCATTGCAATGTTGATGGGTAGGGCTTGATAAGTTAGTTGTGTTTTGGTTTTAGTTGTATAATTTTCAGATGTTTAATGAAGATGTATTAAGTTTGCCTTGTATCAGCCCTGTATCAGTTTGTATTATGTTTAATGAAATGATAGTTTGCAGTTTATCGACCCTATATCAGTTTCCATTAAGTTTGCCCTGTATCAGTATGGCTTGAGTTAAATTTGTTTGGTTTCATGTGTGGGACCTGAATAGCATAACATGATTTGGAAACAATGACTATAAATAAAGGCTCCATCAATTGGACCTGAATAAACATACACAAGGCAGGACCTGAATAAACAATTTCATTCCCCATTCTTGGGACCTGAATAAAGATTTGTATATTAAAGCACTGATAAAATAAAGCACATGTCTGTAACCAAAAAGTACCGATCCATTGCACATGTTTGTAACCATCACATACTGAAATATAAAGTGATAAACATTAGTCTATTACAAACCGATCCATTACACCAAAAAGTACTGATCCATTAGTCTATTACAAACTGAAACATAAAGTGATAAACATTGACTACAACTAAAACATATAATATTCTTCAGCTCTGAACTGGTTGTTCTCCATGTGGTTGATCCTCAGCCAATGAAGTGGGTTGTTGTCAATCTTGCTGTGCTTGGTTTCTTTGCGGACAATTTTTCTTGTTGTGACCAGTTTCCCTACACATGCCACATCTCTTGAGTAATCCTCCTTTTGACATTCTGGTGTTACTTTTCTACAACTCCCATTGCTCTAACCTCCTTTTCTTCTTTGGACGTCTAGGCATCTGTCTTTTTGATGGAGGCATGACATCTAGATATTCGGTTACCTCCCAGAGATTGTTTCCATTAATGGGAAAAATAACAGAAGAATAAATTTCCTCGTAGGCTGACTTTGTAAAACATGCAGGTATGAATTGTTGTGCATCTATGTTGAGTAACTTCATTACAGCCAATGCATGTGCACAAGGTATTCCCGAGATGCTCCATTTCCTACATGAGCATGAATATTGATCTATATCCACCACAAAGTTGTCTCCAGTTTGGGACACATGTCGGACTTCAAACAGTTTATGTGTAGACCAACTGTGAAGATAAGGAACCATTAGTTATATAACAGCTTGTATCACATAACGAAAGAAAAACACTTAATTCCTAGATACCTGGGAACCCAATGCTTTGTTAGTAGTGACTCCTTTTGTAGTCTACTCAGTATTTTAGGGCAAATTGATGACTTAAATGAGGCTGCCCTTGTCCTATTAGTCGCCCATCTCTTCATCATGTATAGCCTGATTTCCTCCAACATTGTAATAATAGGTTTTGTCCTTGTATTGACCAAAACACTATTGAATGCTTCTGACATATTATTCACCAAAGTATCAGATTTAGCTGTGGTTGTGAACCTTGATCTAGACCAAAACCTACAATAATCATGTATGAATTATTATTTACTCAAGTTAAGAACCTGTTACATAATTTACATGAAAAACACAAGTTAAAAGGGAATAAAGGGAACCATTTACCTTGGAGGAAGAGACATGAGGTGTCGAAACGCATCTTCATTCACCTCTTTGATACTTCTCATGATATTCTCCCATTGTTGTGGGTGAGTAGCTAAAGCTGCCCTCCACATTAGCTTTTTCAGATTCTTTCTAGGAAATTTCTTCCTGAAGTTGGCATATAAATGCCTTACACAAAATCTTTGTGCAATTGCAGGAACAACATCTTGTACAGCTTGTCTTAGACCCTGTCAATCAGTGAAAAAAGAATTAGATGGTGAATTCCATTTATATAACAGAATTGACAAAAACTGTATTAAAGGTACCTTCTGTTGATCTGACATGATTGTAAGACCAGAACACACATCTGGACCACCTAAGTCTTCAATCAACAACTCCAGAAACCATGTCCAAGTGTCCTTGTTCACAACTTCTATTATTGCATATGCTAGTGGCAACATTTGGTCGTTCGCATCTCGACCCACAACAGTTAGTAGCTCACCATGGTGTCTGCCTCTTAAAAAGGCTCCATCAAGGCCAATGATTGGCCTGCATGATCCAAAGCTATCTTTACATGCCTTTAGGCATGCATAAAACCTCCTAAAGATTGGTTTGCCATTAACTGGATCAACTTTGACCTTGATTGTGGACCCAGGGTTTCTTGCTAATAACTCGTGTGCATAATCATAAATTCTATTATATTGCTTAATGAAGGACCCTACCACTTCATCTGATGCATGGGCTCTGGCCCTGTAAGCCATATTCTTGGATATTGCTATGTTCCATTTCCTACTAAATTTATCTCTAATATCAACGCCCTTTACATTAGGATTCTCTCTTATTGTTTTTTGCAATTTTCTACTAAGCCATCTTGCATTGAATAGCCGCAACTTGTGTTCCCTACTGCATGTATGGCTGTCAACCATAGTCCTTGGTTGCCATGACTTCACTGCATCCATGAAAGCAAAATATGCCACCCATGGACATTCTCCTTTTGATCCCAAACATTTAACACTTACTTTTTTTCTATCATTTTTAACAATATTTAAATTTTTTCCATTCTCTACTCCATAAGATTTGATAGCATCAAGAATATCAATTTTATCCCCAAAATATGTACCCACCTCTCACTTGAAATCAACCATTTCTTTTGGCATACTAAAGGTAGAAAAATCACCATACCCCTCTTCATCTTCACTTTCTTCATCACTTATTAGAGGAGAAGTCAAGTCCTCAAATTCCCATTCATCATTAAACCAACTCGAATCATCAATCTCATCTTCTTCACTATCTGACTCAGATTCAGGTAAAAAAGGTTCTACCTCAACCTCCATGTCAGTCTCATTATCAGGTAAATCACACTGCACATTTATGTTTACTAGCCCATCATCATTATTCATCTCACCATCATCACCATCACGGACTTCTACTTCTATATCGTCCAAGTCTTCTACATCTAAGTCTTCTACTTCTATTCTGTAAGCCTCCCCATTTAACCTATCACCCTCTTCGTGCACTTCCTCAACCACAACTTCCTCAACATGCACTTCAGATGCTTCCTCAACCACAACCTCCTGAACCATAACCTCCTCAACCACAACCTCCTCAACCACTACCTCCTCATCCAAAGCTTCCTCAACCACAACTTCTTCACCATTACGTTCCTCAACCTCAGGTTCCTTTCCCTGCACGTCTAAGTCTTTTGTCCTCTCAGCATCACCTCCCTCAACCTCAGCTTCTATCATCTCACACTCATTTACCTCAGGTGCAACTTTTGCACCCTCACCAAACTCATTAACCTGAGGAACATCTTCGTCACCTCCTTCATCAACGTTGTATTCAATCATTTGAATCACTTCAGCTTCAGACACATTGTGCACAACATATAAATGAACTTGTCCATTTAAGGTAGCTAAATTGACCATGCGCATGGCACCTACGTCATCACACAATGGTTCTAGCCTATCATCCAAAACAGGACCACATCCAACAGAAAACCACAATTCCTTAAAACCATCATACCCTAAACTTTTTACTACACTCACTACAACAAAATATGACCACACGTCAGGATCAAAAAGCATGGTATCAATGTGTCCTTCATACTTCGGGCACCCCTCTTTGATGAACTTACCCCCATGGTGAATAACAACCTCCATATCGCCCATCACACACAACAATATTCTACACCAACAAATAAGCCTAAAACGACAAAATACACCGCTTATAAAACTGATAATGACACAACAAAAGAAATGTAACTATGGGAACATGGGGACATGGGGGACCACAACGCATTATGAAAACAACATATCTTCAGACAACTCCAACCCCACAATGTACAAAGCATCCCCACATAACAAGATAGACATCACAATATTAAAATCGTACTAACCTTCCACCAATATTAAAATCGTCCCCTCGAACAGCTTCAACCACTTGACGCAAAGTTGTATCTGACTTTGCGATTGACTTCGAAACTCCAATTACAAAGCTTGAATGCCCTAATGGACTCTATATCCTCTCTCGCGATTGACTTCCGATGCACTCTCCTCTGCCAATTTCGCTCCAAATTGAATCCCAATTTCACTTTAATTAAACCCTAAATCCCTAATCTGATTTAACAAACAATTTTAATTTCTAATTTTTGTAAAAAGCCATGTTTCATCAGATGAATGACACGTTTCATGACCACAAAGGCCACCTGTGCATAAGTTAACACCTCATCCACTGTGCTGGCAAAATACTTGACAATGTTAACTTTTTTAAACGGAAAGGGTCAATTTCATTCAAATTGACACTTTTGAGGACCAAATTGGGAGTTTTAATAAAAGAGGAACGAAATTGGAAAAGCACCCCATAAATAGGGACGATTTAAAGGTTTAAACCTAAAATTTACACATAGTAGTAAATATAAAAAGCGAGTAATATGGCTTCGTTTAATGTGCTTCAAAAATTGCATATATTAAAGTTTTACGACTAAATTCAAGACATTACTATTAAAATAAAGAACTTCAAGCTCCTCTAATACTTAAAATAAAAAACGTATCTTAAAATTTATAATTAATCTTGCGAAATTCAAATTTTAATTGATAAACATAGATAATCTAAAAATTAAGGTAAATTATCAATATATGTGAAAAGATAATAAAAAATATGAAAAATAAAATATTGTCATCCTTGTCCATAATTTATAATAAATATTAAATTCGAAAATACTTTAAATAATACACATATTTATTTAAATTCAATAACTAAATTGAAAATAACATATTTTGACTTCAAACTTTTATCATATATTATTCATATCTTATTCACTTATAAACAATTTGTCATGTGAAGTTAAACACTGAGTTTAACCTAAATCTCATTACTTTTTAACATATATCAAATTACAAAATTGAATAATTTTTTCACATTCAAATCCTTTTTATAATTACACTACGTTTTATAGATTACAATAACCATATTAGACACTTTTAAAGAAAAAATTAGTCATTTATATATATATATATATATATATATATATATATATATATATAACATGACTGACTCAAATAAATACTAAATGTTTATGATTATCATTTCTATAGAACTCGTCTATTGCAATGTGTGGCTTCAAAATAATAAACAGTGAAATGGCATTAAATCAGGTCATGTATGAGCAATTAAATATCCCATATGTTGTTGTATATTCAGTTTAAAGTTAGTGATATGTGTAAAAGTCCAAGTAAAATAATTGAAATGACTTTACCTGTAACCGTCACTAATATAAGGAATTTGCTAATAAAAAAAATGGTTTTCTCCAATAAATTTTGGGCATTAGAAAGAAGCTCTCACTGTTTGACATTAGTATGGAGAACTGTTCTGAACATGTTTGAATTTTGCATCTGTTGATGCAGTCAATCAGTCTTGTAGAGTCAGATGAATTGACCCTCAGTTCAACTCCATATTTTCCTTTCCTTACCTATCATCATGGAAGATTCGTTGCATTAAAAAGTTCTGCTCCGGGTGATATGGGTTCTAATTCCTGAGTTCCAAGGTCATACGACCCTCTGTTTATGCTCATCTCACTTAACTTTTTCACCAACCATGCACCAAACATTATTCTCATCTGATAAAAAATATTATTATATTTTAAACCTACTAGAATGAGTACAGAAACCGAATTCGTCCCATTTGGAAATTATTCTGGTCTTGTTAATACTTGTCTCGTTCCTTAAACATTTCATTGAACTGAACCACAGTGCTAAGTGTGATCCACAAATCCAAATTCATATAAATTATATTTAAAACATTTCCTAGCAACATAATACTTTTAGGAGTAGTATCTTCTACAGTGGCTTCGTGATCAACTGAAGGTAAGGGAAAAATATTATGGCAAAAAGTTGGAGAATAGGCAAATATTATGACAAAAAATTGGAGAATAGGCAAATATTTTGGCAAAAAGTTGGAGAAAAATATTTGGGGGGCCAAATATGACGAGTACAAATTAGCTGCTTAGTCTAGCAGAATCCACGCACAGGTAGCTAGCATGTGATTGAAGGGAAGAGTGGACAGCATGAACAGTTTCTTCAGTAACCCCAAAGAAATATAATTATAATCTTACTTTACCACTATTGATTACTAGATTCATGTTAAAAGGGAATTTTGGAAGGCAGCCAAATTGTTCCATGGCAATGTTGGGAGGGGAGACATGATTAATTCATTATGGCACACACATCTTCTGAGTAGGCTAAACAAATTTAAATGCCGTTGAGCTTATTGAAGGACCTGGGCCCCCAGGTGGATTCATGTCTAGTGGATTATTTATTGGCTACTTTTTTGAAAATTTTCTACCTAATCCAGTGGCAACATATAAAAGCTATTGAGATCTCAATGGTGGGAGTGGGGCATGAGTAAGAAAACTCGGGGTGCACCTAACAAGAGGATGGTAGAAAGGCCTAATCGAAAAAGAGACTTATATAGAAGCAACCAAAAAGAAAATGGAACATCTCTTGTAGGGGTTTACATGGGTTCCATTCCTACTTTATAATATTTTACTAACTTATAAACATGTCAATATCAAATAATCTCGATCTACTTTATGTCCACATCTTGTCGCATATAGATTTCCAAACATCTCTTTCCCCAACTCAAACCTCAAATAATCTCACCATACCATAATAATTATAAGGCTACATCTAAAAAGACCATTTAGACCCCAAAGAAAACCGCAATACTCTTCCGTCACATGCAATTTGCACACCAAACCAAAAACTGGAGACGCAGAAGATGCAAACAAAAACATGGGCATCTTTCAATTGTGGTGTGATGCGGAAGGCGCCGAGATGTGTTCACACAGTTACTATGGGGCCTGAACCAACTAACAGGCTCCCCACACCACGTGGTTTCTGTAACCAATGCAAATCCATGGTGTACGAGAGATAGTCAGCACTAAGGATAGCAATTGGTATCGCCACAATAATGTCACCGGCCTAGCCATGATTTTAAGGATAGTTAAATAAAAAGATTAAGAAAAGGTCAGAGTGGAAAAATATATTAATAAACTCCAGTCACTGCACAGCAACTGTGTAAATAGTAAAATGCTGCGAGTACCAGTACATGGCTTCTTCTTAGTATATTGTACATGATAGTTTTCTCAGAGCATCGTCATCATCCTCGTCACAAGAACCCTCTTGGTGTTTTACTTCACTTCTAACCATCCTCATTCACACTAAGATGGGATGAGGCTATCTTAATTCTTCCAAGCTAAAACTAAGCTAAACCATTCCAAAATGAAGAAACAAATAATAATGATAATAGTGGTAGTGAGCTGTACAATTTCAGGTAAACCAACCTCGAAGGAAAGAGGAAATTGAATTTACCTGGAAGAAACAGGGTTTAGGGCTCTGGCGAAGCCATTCATGGCGCCATAACCCTTAGAACTAAATCCCAAACACCCAAGCAGACCTTGCCTATAGGGCAGAAAGGTCTTTTTCCTCAACTCTTCAGCTTGGGCCCTGTTTGCTTTATAATGCAACTCGTGTGGTGAAGGTGGCACGCGCCTCTTCCCAACACCGTTGGTGGGCTTCCCGCTCATTCTCCGGGCCCAAGCCTGAGAGCTACTTCCTTTGGACTTGTGCGTGGCTTCAGAAGAAGAGGGCCCGTTCTTGGTGTTTGTTGGGACATTGAGAGTTTGAGCAGTGGAAGTGGTGAGTTTCTTATCTTTGGCGGTTGGGGAGAAGGAAATGCTGGACCAGAACTTGTTGTTACTTCTTCCTTCACTTTTGCTTCTGAGAAAGTCCTTTAAGAAAACCCACCTCTTCGAACTTCTCCCAGCCGAAGAAGACCGAGAGGACGAAGCCGAACCTGATACCGAAGGAGTTGTCTCCAAACCTAAACTCAAACCATCCTCTGTGTTCTCCCTTTGCTTCTCAGCTTCCAAGGAACTAACTTCCATTTGCTTCCCGGAGCTCACGTTATTGTCATGATCCCCGCCAACAATATGATCATCTTCGTTCTCTGCCCACTCCAAAGGCGTGTTGCTTCGGAGAGGAGACATGGATCTGGTTCTCCTCCTAACAGACTTGTCCCGCAACCTCAGATCTCTGCCTCGGACCACACTAACGCTAACAGCCTCGGCCTCCTCTTCCTCCTCTTCACCTTCCAGATCCAGTAAAGGAGCAAGGACTTGGGGGCGTTCAAGGTGGCTTGAGAGCTTCATGGGACGGATCTGACCATTCAGGAACAACTCGTCAGCAGAACTCATGGAACCTGAACCGGCAGAACCCGCTGAACCGAACCGGGCGGAGAATTCAAACTCGTAACCCATTGGTGCGGAAGAAGGACTCTTGTCATAGGAAGAGACAGCGGTTATGGCGAAGTGCATTGGACTGGCAGGAGCGCTGTAGAAGAAGCCTGGGTGCGGCCCTCGGCCGGGACTTGAAGGGGCACTGATGTAAGGCGTGGAACAGGTGCTGTCAAAGTCTTCATAGAGCGGTTCGCCATTGGTGGAGTTGGAAGGTGGTTGAGGGTTAAGCTTCTGTGCATTATAGGTGGTGGCTGATTGAAGCTGGTCCATTATTATTGTTGTTTGAGGAAGAGAAAGAAGAAGAAATAAAAGAGTGGGTGTAGATATGTTTGTGTGTGACTCCCTAATACCTCACCTGACTCACTCAGTGCACACACAAAACAATCAATGAATAAATAAATGTTTTACTTGTTATACTCTACGCATTCTATTATTGCACCTTTTTGCCCTTTCTCTTTCATTTTATATCCTTAACTGCCATTCATTATTCTTTCCTATTTCCTTGTTCCAGAAGAAATAAAAAGGTAAATCAATACATACTTAATATTTGGTTAATTCAGATATACATGTTGTTAATTATGTCATTTGCATTGTAAAAATAAATTAAAACCCTTGTACTTACTTGATAAGTTTAATTAAAATGTACAATTTATTATTGATAAAGTATGATCAAATCTGTTCATCTTTATACAATTCATTTTAGAAATTTATAAAGCCCAAATTTGTACGCAAAAATATATATGAAAACTTATCTCTTAATAAATAATATACTGTATTCAATTTTCTGCCTCATTATACATATATATATATATATATATATATATATATATATATATATATATATATATATATATATATATATATATATATATATATATATATATATATATATATATTAGTACTTATTTCAAATTAAGAAGTTTTCCTGATCTAATCAAATAGTATTTTCGGTTTATCCTTATTTTTGTTGAAAAAAATAAAATTAAAAAGATGGAGAAAATATATAAAGATTGAAAAGTTTGTAAAAAAATATAGTAAAAATTAATTAAATATATATTTCTTATTGATTTTATTTATTAGGAGAATTTTCTTAATAAACATATAAAAAAGTTTTTAGTTACTATGCTACTAATAAAAAAATATATCAAAATAGAATAAAACTATCAATATTTGCAGTTTTACAATTTAAATCAATAATTTAAAAAACTAAAAAATTAACTATTCTTTCTGAACATGGAATTAGACTTTGATTAGATTGTATTTCTCACATTCATTAAATAAGATTACAGTTTGTCTTTTAGTTTTGTTTGATGGATGACCTTGTTCTGGGTTTTTTTTTTCTTGTGTTTATACTATTCAGAATTTTAAAAGGTTTGGAAAACTATCTTGCTAAACTGATAAAGAAATATTTCATATTTTTTTAAGTTATAAAGTACTTTAATTTTATTAAAATATTATATACTTATATTGTCCAACCAAGTAGATTATGATTCAAAACTTGATAATATCATTTTAAATTTGAATATATATTTTAGAAATGAAATATTAGAAAGTATTTTATTGCATAATTTATCACAATTCTATCAAAAAAATATAAAATGCTTTATCAAAAATTATATTTTAGCTTTTTTAATTAAAAATATCATTAAGTAATGTACTTTTAATTTTTAACTTGTTATATACTATATGAAAGCTCATGCACAAATTACATAAATTTTCAGGTAAACTTGTTTTTACCATTCTCAATATTCTAAGCTTAATTTTGTTCTTACATGTATTTTAAGCATTCATTCACCCCTTTTTATTTCTTTGAGACTAATTTTCATTCTCAATAATTTTAACTATGTGTTTCATAACATTTGCCTAAATAGATTTCTTTCAATTCTTCTAATATTTCAGGACAAACAGTAAAATAAAAATAGCATTCATTTTTAAGTACAGTTTAGAATTCTTTTAAAAAGACACTAAAAAATATAATAGTTTTTAATAAATACATATATGTAAACTAATTAAGTATTAAATGAAAAGCAAAAATGTTTTCAAGATTGAAAATTAAAGACAAATAAAAATAAAACATTTTAAAGAATGTTATAATTATAAAGACACCAAGTTGAGTTGGACATAAAGAAAGGAATAATTCAAATTAAGACAAGTGAAAAATATATTTTTATATCGATTATATATATATATATATATATATATATATATATATATATATATATATATATATATATATATATATATATATATATAGGTCTCAGTTTTGTAAATATTAGAAAATTTTTATACTGATTATAACAAAAAAACAGATATAAAAAGTAATACGATGTTATTATTGTAATAAAATACAAATATTTTATACCGGTTGCAATCTTAATAATGTAGAAAATCTTTTTTTTTTTACCTGTTAACTCTAAAGCAGGTATAGATAAATGATTGATCTATATCAGTAAAATATTATAACACGTATGGATTATTTTACATTTCTCGCCATACTTTTTTTTTTTATGCAAAAATTCATCACTGTTCTTCCTTGGGTTGTCAAGGAGGTTGGGTGAAGCTGTGTTTAAAATTGTTCGTCACATATTCTATTTCACATTCACTCACTCAAGAAGTAACATTCACATCTTTTCTCTCGTAAACATTTCTCATTATGCGCGTTGTCTTCCTCAATATTCCAGTGACTCGAGAGCTCATCCTTCATTATCACAGAGCATCTTCCTCACCTTCATTTAAATATTATTTCACCTTCGATCTACATCTATCGATTATAATCACATTCTACCGATTATAATTCCTTTCCACTGTTTAAAACCTCTTTTCCACCCGATCAATCAGTCCATTATAGGATTCCTTGATTCCTTTAGGATTTTGCACATATTAAACCATCTAATTCTCTTATCTAAGACAAACATTTGATTACTGCCATATTCAAGTTACTTAGCCTATTTATTAGTTGATTTAAACCATGTATATAGTCGCGTTGCTATAGTTGTTATGAACTATATCTCCTTCAGTATTGTTCGTTTACAAAATGTTTTCTATGATTTTATCTTTTTTTTAGGGTTCTCATATTGTATTGACAATAACTAATCCATCCGAGTTTTTTCATGACAGCATAAAAAATAAATTGAGTTGCATAGAATTTTAAAATTCTCTATTATATTGAATTCAACTCAACCTACTCCTCTTTTATCCAGTTCAGTATGTGAAAAGACAGATAAAATGTATAAGATGTAAAAGTTGAATTGTGTATCAAAAAATTTATAATTTTTGTAAATTTGTATTATCATTTATCAAAAGACATTTATAAAAACTTATTCTTATTTTGTTTTTGCAGTTTATATGACAAACAATTGCGCAAACCTTGAGCAAATAAGTTACTCCTAACAAAAATAATTTAAGTATTTAAGTATTATTTAGATAATTTTAATCTTAATTAAAAGTTTAAGTATTATGTGAAATGCAATTACTCATAATTAAAATCAGACCAGAATATTGTTTAAAAAAATAATTACTTATAACTGAAAATCAAATATTATTTATAACGTAATTATTTTTTATCTAAGACACGTGTGTTTTTCTTGGAAACTCAAGTACTCGTAATGATAGGTTATATAAAAATAAATGTGATCTAAAATATCTTTGGATTTTGTTCACTATATAAAAAAAATGTCTTCAACTCTTTATGAAATTTAAGACAAAACTTTTAACCATAAAAATAGTAGTGTTTTAACAATTTATAGTCATTCATTTTTCTTTTTCAATTTGGAAGATTCTAAATAAAATGTTGAAAAACAGTGGTTGTAAATATTGTTTTCATGATGAGAAACTTTCATTCCAAATCTTTATTCTTAAGCATTTATATTATTCCCACATATAAAGATAGAGATGTATTATATATATATATATATATATATATATATATATATATATATATATATATATATAT
>NC_028358.1:31465949-31519778 GCF_000741045.1 Vigna radiata var. radiata
TATATATATATATATATATATATATATATATATATATATATATATATAATATTTTGATTGATGATATAACTTATCATTACCACAGGGGTTTTTAGTAGAAGTAAAACGTTGGAACATATTAGATAAACAGTATTTCCAAAGTTTGGATAAAGTGATTAGAATGTTGACATGAAATAACTTGAGTATAAATCTTTAGTGTTAATATGTGTGTTTTTCTTTTTGTAAATATAAATATGAAAACATCCTCTATAATGCATTTAAAAATTCAAAAAAAATCTTTATGTACCATATTAAAAACTAAATAATTTAACATTTCAAAAATATATAATTAAATAATAGAACAATATAGAAAATTAAATATATTAATGTCACTTATCAATTTTGGTAAAAACTTGAATTCAATTACAAAACTTATCACTCAACCAATAATTGATTAATTCAAATTGAATTAGATCAAATTTGACCCAATAACAACAAGAAAAAACTATGAAATTATTAACCAAAGAACACCACTCAATAATACAGACTTGGCTAAGGAAAGTTTATGTCATTTAATGAATGTTTTCATTCACAACACATATTAAAGAGTGATTTATTGAGTGTTTATTTACAGTACATTAAATAAAAACACTCATTAAATGACGTATACTTTGCCACTATCAAACTTATTTAGTCAAATTTATTTCAATACCATTGATTTTTTCGTTTTATTTCTCTCTTTATTTAACTTCGCCACTATGCATAAGAATAAATCATATTTTAATTTATCACAAATAAAAGTGAATATATATAATTCATATAACCATTAAATATTGATTACAAATAATGTACTTACCTATTAATATTCATTACAAATAATATCATTATCCATTCTATATTTTTTTCTATAGTTCTAATAAACATAATTTTGATTTTTACATCTTAAAATATCATTATCTTTAATCTCTTCTTTCTAGATTGAATGTGTAGTTTAGCCTTTATTCCATCCATAAATTTTGTTCTCTGAATTTCCACTTAAAACATAGAAAACACAAAGGTTTACAATCTTTATAAATATTTTTTAATATTAAATATATCATTATTTGACACATATGCCATAAATACACATTTATCTCAATAGCAGTATATAAATTTACATATAAATAATAAGGTTGAACGAACTGAAATAAACAAAAAAGTTAAACAAAAATATAGTTATACATTTCAGACACTTAATATTAATCTACAAGTAACAAGAACAAAATATAGTTTTAAAATTATAATTATTATTTGATTGCATAAATAAAAAATCTATTTTATAATACTTTACTGTATCTTCTTCATGAGTATTATCATGCTCTTGAAATAAACTTTGAATATTTTAAAACGAAGAAAAAATTTATAAAAGTCAACTTGTACACATAAGCACAAATGCTATTTATTCAAATCTTTCAATTAAATAAATTTACAATCACACACAAATAAATAAATAAATATATATATATATATATATATATATATATATATATATATATATATATATATATATAATAAGAAATTAATCGTATAAGATGATAAGGTCATTACATTAGTTTTTATTATTAGATTTTAATTATTAAAAAAATTAAATGGAGACAAAATATTTAGTGTAAACCACTATTTCAAATAAAAGTTACCTTGATAAATAAGATAAGTAAATTTTATTGAATAAAGTTATCATATCTAATTTTGAAAAAATATTAAATTAAAGTAAATTATCATACCTATAAACTAGTCAAAAGTGTACACGTGCTAGAAATTCATCTAATTTTGTCTCTAATAGTAGACATATAGTATTTAAAAAAGTTACTTTCAATCCTAAGAAATTTGAATAGAAATATATACATCCACTCTAATAAAACAAAAATTTGTTATAACCTATTTTTATTTCACATTATTTAAGTCCCATAAGTTCCTTTCAAAAACCTTCCAGATGGTTTTTCCTGTTTCCCATATTCAAGAAAAAAAAAATGTTTATTCACTCACTTTTGGCTTCTGAGCCTACTGATAAATAAATAAATAAATGAAATGGTGATTGTTAAACTGGTATATAATTTCATTTAAAATAAGGAAAACATGCTTAAACTGTGTTTATGACGTAATTTTTAAAATAATTGTTTATTTAAAAAATTCATTTATTAAAAAATAATATTTTTTTATTATTTATTTTACACAATTTGTTTCCGTGTTATTAAGGAAATTAGTTAATTTATGTGGATGATGACTATGGTAAGATATTAAAAAATTAATAATAAATAATAATCAAATTTAAAGAATAAAAATAATTAATGACTAAATTATAATTATTAAACTAAAAAATATTTATATATAAAATAGTTTTTATTATAAATAAATAGTAATAATAAATTTATGAATTAATATTTAAATTGATTTTTAAAATTAGTTATAAATGAAGAAATTAATGTTTAAATTAGTTTTTAAATTTAGAAATTAATTTAAAATTTATCATGTCAAAGATGAAATTTAAAATTTGAGTAATTTTATTTTTATTTAGAAACATTTTAAATCATAGAAATAAAATTATTAAACTAAAAAAATTATTTTTGTGATCATATGATTTCCTTTTAGATCATTTTCTAAATTTGTAACTGTTCCGGTTTATTTAAAAAAAGGCTTAATACCTTCATTAGTTTGTCTGCAAATCTCAGTTTCGTCCTCAAGTTTTGAACTGTCTCAATTAAGTCATAATTTTTGTAAAAAATGTACATATTTTACCCCTTAACTGTTAAGTTGTATCAAACGGTGTTAATTGGTGTTGAGATGATTTTTTTTATTTTAGGCTTAATCTCTCTCTTGATCCTTATGTTTGTGTGAAAATCTCAGTTCGATCTCCAAGTTTTGAACTGTCTCAATTGGGTCATAATTTTTGAACTATTCACAACGGCGACATTTTTTAGTTTGAGAGGGAGAAAAGGTGCGAGTCGGGGGGTTTGAGGATGGAGGAATGAGTGAAATGTGACAAGTGATTGGAAGGAAAAAGAAAGACCATAGCCACGTGGATTTAATGATTTTAAAACATCAAAAAAAATATTACTGCTCAATTCAAAGTTAATGCCGTCTTAATACACTTAATGGTTAGGATAAAACGTTGTAAAGTGTTTGCATTTCATAAGGACTTGAGAAAAAACTTGAGGACGAAACTAAGATTTTCACACAAACATAAGGATCAAGGGAGGAATTAAGCCTAAAATAAAAAAATTCATCTCACCATCAATTAACGCCGTTTGAGACAACTTAACGGTTAAGGGGTAAAATATGTACATTTTTACAAAAATTATGACCCAATTGAGACAGTTCAAAACTTGGGGAGCAAAATGAGATTGACATACAAATACGAGGATCAATAGAGGTATTAAGTTTTTTTTTAAAAAAAAAAAAACAAAAAGTTAAAGTAAAAAAAATTACGGTAGAAGTATCTTAGTCATCTTTCTTTCTTACTAGTGATATTCATTTTTTATACTATTCTATCACATTCGTTTTAGAGATTTACTTATCATTTCCTTAAAAAAATATATAAACATGTACTTTAGTTTATTTTAGCATAAACAAGCATGACAATAAGATGTTTACGAGTTTTATTATTCTTTTTATATTACACATATTTATATATTTTTTTAATATTTATAATTTTAGGAGTCAAAACTATTATTTAATAAATCTTTCCAAAACAGATAGAATTTTTTTACTAAACATCTTAATCGAGTATGAATTATTATACTATTCAGTTATAACTTTCAACAATAACGAATAATTAGCTTAAAGTCTATAATTTCTTTAAGGTTGGATTGATAAGTATTATTTCTGAAGCCGAGAAATTATATGAACGGTTTTATTTTTAAAAATCTTTAGAAAAATAAAAGAAATATAGTTAAACCTTTTCATGACATAAAAAGATTATATATTTTCAATTTTAAAATATATAAACTTAATTTTGAATTTTTTTTTTCTATTACTTTCTAAGATTCAGAACTCAGGCGTCCTTGAAATGTTGACTTTTTTTTATACATAGTAATGAATCAAGACATGCAAAGAAAAATAGGATTGCTGAGTAAAAATTATAAATATCATTATTATTTGTAGAAAGCATATATAAAAAATGGAGTTCAATAAATTGTGGTAATAGCGAAATTAATGAAATAATTGAGAAGATTAGAAAGCATAGGATGCTCCTCCAGTTCCGGTGGATGTGTGGAGCATTATTTTAATAATAGCATCATTACGCAATTAAAAAAAGGATTAAATTAATGATCTAGAAAGAAGATACATAGCATATTAATCTGTGAAAAACTGAACATCATAGAAAACAGAGACTCTTTTCAGTTTTCTCCAAACCCAAGAAATCAAAGAATATCAGTGGTTTACTTGGGATGGAACATCTACCTCACATGGAACCACTGTTACCAAATAACATTACCTGCATCTCTTTTTTCTTCCTCCAAAAGTTTTAAACAAACCAAAATAATTACTGTTAATTTCTTAGTTTCTTAATTTATAATTTTAAAACCTGTTCTAACTAAAAATTAATTATACAATTTATTATTTTAATTCATTCACTTATCATTTCCCCATCCCCAGCAAATAATTTGGAGTACGGAAATCTAATCTAAATTAGAAATGTAGCTATTCTGATCCGATTCAATGTCAGTTAATAATTGAGCTTCATTAGAAAAGGTGAATGAAACTCCGAGGAAGATGCTCATTCCTTTATATTTTCTATTTTTAACAAGTGTATTAGAAGCGGATTTCTAAGTCTAACTTAATTTTATAAAATCAGTTTCTGAGATGAGATTTACGTTTCACTGATATATTATAATTTAGTTTTATTTTTAGTCGATGTGAGACTTTTAACACACTGACGTATAGACATATCAAACGTGATAGTAAAAATGAGTGGTCCGATAGTGACTCGATAGTGTTATGATAACGGGTGGAATAAAATTGTCAATTAAAATAATATATAAATAAAATACAGACCTTTCTTTACAAGCTAATTTTGTGAGATTGAGTTAGGTTTAAAACATTTTTTAATAAAATAAAAGTAATTTTAAATGTATTTTTTCTAAATAGATGTTATAAAATTAAGTAGTATTAGAAAGTATTGTTTAAATTTGATATTTTGTAGCTTTGAATGAGGATGATTAGTGGTAATAATAGAGTTGATGAATGAAGTAGGTGTGTTGAGGAAAGTTGACGGGAGATCTGAGAAGATGGAAGGAAGGAGAAAGGTAACAGAAAGAGAAGGAAATAAGAAAGAAAGCACATGCGATGTTGTGTTGTAATAAATGGTTTGATTGTTGTGTTATGAGATGTGTGGTGCGTTGACAATGCAGGCAAAAATAACACAATAAAATCCTCTCTCTCTCTCAACAATTGCATCAACTTAAAAAGTCAAGAACACTTTTTCTCTCTCAGAGAGAGGACCCATGTGCGCACCAATAACAACCTCCTTCATTTTCATTATAATCCAAAAACTATTATTTTATTGAATAATAATATCATCACACATTTTTACATTCATTTGACACAAAATATAAGGATAAAATGGTATAAAAAGTATAAAATTTTATAATTTTTCAAGAAAAAAGAAAGTAAAAAAGTAAGAATAATTTCAAATAAATGTAAAAATTGAGGTGAGTGAAAGAATCATTTCTCTATTTTCTTTGGTGTTTCTTTTCTTCTATGGCTTACTCTTCAACACATTCATGCTTTGTCTCTATCATGGGTTAACTTCTTTCAGTTATCGTTTATCAGTTCATCAAAGTACGTTGTTTATGTACATCACAAACAAAAACAAAAACAACTCAACTTAACTTGATCCTCTTGTATTTTTAAGATTTAAAAGTGAACAAGATTATATTCTAGTTAAAGTATATAGTTGAAGAGTAATAATACCATGACACACTTTTACATTCATTTAACACATAATACAAGGATGAAATGGTCCAAAAAGTGTAAAATTTTGTAGTTTTTCAAGAAAGAAGAAAGTAAAAAGTAAATAAAAATAGTGTCAAATGAATGTAAAAAATTTAGATGTGTTAAAGAATAATTTCTCATACTTTAATAACGTAATAGACTTAAACATAAAATTATAGTTAGTTTTGGTTTTGATAACATATGTATTAAAAAGTAAATTTTAAATTTAATTTCATCTTACAAAACATGTGAGTGTACAAGAATTGTTTAGTCATGATGAAAAGGAGCATAAGTTCATTTTGCTTACACTGAATCTAAAGAAATTATTTCCTTTCATTCATTACAATCCTTTATGTATAATATGAACTAAATCTAAGAAAACGATTTCCTTTCTAATCCTTTATGTATAGTATGAACCATATGGTAATTGGAATCAAACTATTAAAAAGTCAGAGAAAAATGGAGCAACTAAGGTCAAAGAGTCTAAGATAGAAAATCATTTTTTATTAAGTCTCTAATTAAGATTAGAGGAGTTTATACTATAATTAGACAAACTATAATAAGAAACTCATTAGAAAAACTATAATAGAGGTCTAAGGCACCTTTAATCGTTGTGGACGAACAAAAAACGAATTTGAAATAAGGAGTTATAAAAGATGGACTCTTAGAAAATAATTGATCCACAACTAGATTTAAGTGGTCTTTATTAAAAAGACCGAGTGGTCAAAGTCAAACGGTTTAAGATAGAATATCATTTAATTAAGTTTCTAACCAGAATTAGGAGAGTTTGACTTGTAATTAGACATATTATAATAAAAAACCTATTGTCTCAAGTGTATACAAACATTTACACAGAAGCTGTTCAATTCAATGCACTTATAATTGGGATAGTTGTGTCTGTTTTAAATTTCAAGCTTATCATATATTTTTTTGTTCTTTACCAAATTATGCCTGCGTGTTTATTATGTTTATATTGTAATGCACTTTCCTGTTAGTTAGTATTTGTGTATTTGAGGTAATCAACATTTATTATACATATACAAATATAATGTGTAAACTCGCTCAAATTATTTATCTAGGGCCATTATTAAGAGTTGATGCTTGAGGGATTAACAAGGGGTAGAGTCCACTATCAATTAATTATATTATATTGAATAAAAAAACTCAACTATTTATAATAATTATTCAACATTATTATTTTATAGTTTAATTTTAGAAAATTGAACCAGTTATAGTTTAGTTAACTATTTATTAACTTAAAATTAATTTATTTTATATCTTTATTTGTTTGAAAGTTTTTAAAGTTGTAGTTTAGTTTGGTTAATATTGATTAGACCAAACTTTGGTTAGGATTGACTTAGTCAAATTTGACTGATTTTTGACAAGATTGACTTAGTCGAATTTTGGTTGGAATTGATTCAACTCAGTTTCAGCTATGTTTGACTCGGTTGAATTCGGTCAATTTTTGACTGGAATTAACTCGATTAAATTTGGTTGATTTTCGATCGAAACCGTATTGACCATTCGTGGTCATGTGAATCGAATTTCGTTGATTTTCAACTAGTGCCAGCTCGATCAATACTCAGTTTTATGGGAGAACCCATGTTATTGGGTAGAAACAATTTTTTTCTATCTACTTAATTGTATGTGTACCGTACGACCCCTCCACCTGACCGTACGGTCTTTCCCAATGACCATACGGTCCTCCCATATGGCCGTCCGTGCAGTCCTTCCAGGCCAACCTTCCTGGCCGACCATTCATCAGGCTGACCTTCCAAGCCGACCTTCCAGGCCGATTAATCACCAGGCCGACCTTCCAGGCTGACCAACCACTAGGTCGATCATTCAGACTGACCATCTAGACCGACCGATCACCAAGCCGACCTTCTTGGCTGACCAACCACTAGGTCGATCATCCAGACCGACCTTCCAAGCCGACCAACCATCAGGCCGACTATCCAGGCCTCCAGGCCGACCTTCTAGGCCAACCACATGGATAAATTATAAACGATAATAATTCATTAAAGCCCCTAATGGAGGTTAAGGTGTGATTGGGCCGTCATCAGACCCACGAAAGGTAAAAGCCCATTACAGCTAGTATAAATAAGGGTCTCAGGTATGATTTCAGACACGTTATATATATGATACACACCACTTTTGCTGACTTGAGCGTCGGAGTGCTTTTGGCAGGTACCCGCTCCGCTCGGCTTGGAGAAGAAGGAAAGAGGGAGAACGAACAACTTCGAGTTTGAAGAGGACAATGATGATCGTCCAGCCTCCAACAAGTCCCCACTAGGAAGGTTAC
Source organism: Vigna radiata var. radiata (assembly GCF_000741045.1). Taxonomy (NCBI): domain Eukaryota; kingdom Viridiplantae; phylum Streptophyta; class Magnoliopsida; order Fabales; family Fabaceae; genus Vigna; species Vigna radiata. The sequence goes on from NC_028358.1 coordinate 31,474,207, forward strand.
AAGGGACCTCCAAACCCAACCGAAACAGTATGTATTTCTTTTTTGTTTATGAAAAACATATATTATGAATAAAACAGATAAATACTAATTTTTTTAGTTTTTTAATTAAAAAATATTGAAAGTTCGGTTGAAAATTAATGCATTTCGATTAAAAAATAATGAAGGTCAGTTTAAAATTAGTGTAATTTAAGTACATATTCATAACGGTTCAATTCAATTAATAGGATAATTTAGTGCAATACAAGTTGATAAACAAAAAATAATTTAGGAATTAATTTTAAGTTCAAGGGTTAAATATGTTTTTAGTCCCTGTACTTTGGGGCGATTTTGGTTTTAGTCCCTCTTTCAAAGTATAGTACAATTTAGTCCTTCAACTTTAGAAAACTCTGGTTTTAGTCCTTTTCACCAAATTTTTTTAACTTTATTTATTATTTCAAACGCGTTTCTCAGTTAACATTGAAGCAAAAATGTGTCAAATAGTGTAAACAATCCAAATGCTATAATGTAAGGTGCTTGAAACAGCAAATAAAGTTTAAAAAATTTGGTAAAAATGACTAAAACTAGAGTTTTCTAAAGTTGAAGGACTAAATTGTACTATAGTTTGAAAGAGGGACTAAAACCAAAATCGCCCCAAAATATAGGGACTAAAAACATATTTAACCCTAAGTTCAATTATGACAAATTAATTTTCAATTTAATATAATTTTTGACCGTGCAATAAATTTTTAATCATAAATAAGATAAAATCAATGCAAGTCACATTTTTAAAACCAGTGTGTATCCTTTTCTAAAAGACCAATATAATCTACATGAGATTTTGTTATTCATATAACCCATCTATAGTACAATATCTTTTTTCTTTCACTTTCTGTCCCAGAACATTATTTACTTTCTCTTTTTTCTACATTGCTGTAACATTACCTTAAAAGTATCATTATTCAATCTAAATTCTTATTTTAAACTTCTACATTAATTTAAGAAATAACTCTTATAATTTTTTTTTCTAAATGTGTGCTTACAGAGAAATTTGTCTCAGATTTCTAATATGATATTTTGTTTGCAGTAGAGAACAAACAAGTGCTAAAGAAAATGAAATAAGTGTTAAGTTCTCATGTAATGTTGCTAACTTGAAGATTTATTTTAATGTCTCATTAACATTTAAAATGTACTAGTAACTTTGTTTTTAAAGGACAAAAATTTGAGACTAGGGAGAATAATACACAATTAGACCTTTTAACTATTAAGATAAAGGAAAAAGTCTCTTTAACAATTTTTTTTGGACAACTTTTTGACAATGCATACGTGACAGTCTATGATTAGTCCGTTTCAAATATTTTTTTAAACATAAATTCAATCAAATAAATAAAACGATGACACGTGTCCTGTTGTAAAAAAGTTGTTAAAAAAGAATTGTCAAAATATCATTGTCCTAAGATAAATTCTACCGGTCAATAAGCAGAAAAATAATGAGTATCCAATGAAAGATCCTACAAGGAAATCTTGATGGTATGGTTGTTTACAATAATAGAAAACTATTACAAAGCCTACCATGTGATTATGTATACATACACTGAAAAATGTTGCTGAGGAATTAAAAAACCTGCAACAAATCAGAAACCAATTCGTTAATCAAACATGTGACAACATCAAACTCAAGTTCTAAACCTTCTTCAAATGCTTCAGTGTCAAACTCAAGCCATGTACCCGATGGAGTACTCATGTCCTTGTAGACTAGTTCCTCCACCACTGATTCTTCCATGCTCCTAAGGTTCAACATTTCCTTGTACAAATCTTCAGCTAAAGAGCTCTTCTTCTGAACTGAAGCCATCCATTTAGGCATTGCTTTGCAGCTTCCAACAAAAACTTTTCTACATCTTAACTCTAAGCATTCACTCACTGTGTCAAATATAACCTTTCTCTCGATCTTAGAGTACTCTTCATAGCTTTCTGCCACAGTGCTCTTAGTCTCCAACAGATCAAAGAGATTTGGCATTATGATCTTATCTGTCTCACCCATCAAAAATTTTTCTGTCATCAGCTCTGCACTGTAGAGTATATCCTTTATGTAATCAAATTCCACGTTCCCAGATAATCTTGTAAACTCTACTGAATTTGACATTATACTTGATTGTTCAATGGCAACCATGTCCTCTCCCATCACTATGCAAGAGCTTTGCTCAGACCATTCGGCCTCGTTTTCAAGTGGCAGAGATTCATTCATTGGAGAAAAATCAGATAGCTCTTCATCTTGCATGGAAGAATAAACTGTGCTGCCTAAAAAGAGTAAATATGGATGGGTGTTAAGGAACCCAGAAAGTTTCTAACAGTTATTTTTTCATGACCTAAACTTGATGAATTATCTTCATTATACATGCATGGCAAGCTGGATGTTAGACATTCAATTGAAACTGCAATAAAGACACCATTGTAAAGCAAAATTGGACAGTTATTTAGAATTTTCTGCAACGTCTGCATAGCTTCATTGCCACATCTAGCTCAGTGACTGTTCTAATAACTCCCCTCCCTGCTTGAAGTTTCATAAACTTTATGCAGTATTCAATTATAAATCTATAAGAAAGCGAAGCCACTGGTTTTTCTTTTAGATTTGGATAAAAAATATGCTCAAGGAAGTGCAAAAAAAAAATAAATACTAAGGCATTACCATATGCACTATCTAAGTAACTTTCATTTCTGCTTTCGCTGTTGCTGCTGCAGCTAGGCCCTTCTATTGATTCTGATGTCTGCACAAGGGAAGAGTAATTGATTGCTATACCGTTCTTTTCAGTTCAAACTTCAAAAAATATCAAATATTTAATTAAATTTGAAAGGAATAATTTAATAGTATGTAGATCGTATCAGACAAATCCCCATATCATCCTATAAAAGATATGAAAGAGACCTGTGGTTGCTGATTCATACTAAGCACCATGCTATCATTTGACAAACAATTGTCATGCCTGCTGTCCAATTTATTACTAACCAGGTTGGGGTGAAAACTTCTGTCTTCCAAACCAGCAGAAGACCATTCTTTCATCACAGAGCATTGAGTTGGGTTAATTCTAGATGTCAATTCTTGCAGCTTTCTCTCCAAAAGGACACTTAAAGCCTCACCATCTATTACATGTAACCTGGGAGGAGATAATGATGATTTTCTGGGATTGATCATATTATTGCTACAAGAATTGACATCAGTTTTGTTCCTTGTTTCCACCATTTCCTCAATGGAGGACTGTAACTCAGGCCTTTTTCTTCTCAAAGGAGATGTAAATATAAATGAAATCACACCATTGCTTCCTTTCATACTAAATGCATCCTGATTAATACTTCCGTCAGTTGTAATATTGCATTTTATAGACTTGTTTTCATAACTATTAGCCGCAGTATCAGTGCCTCTTGCCTCATTGTGAACAACCCTATTCATATAGTTTTTCTTTTGGGAAATGCTCTTTCTTTTGGAAACTGATTTGGTAGCACCTGTTACCCTTGTGTCTGACCCTTTGGGCTCGGTGTTGGTTTTTACAACACCCCTTTTTGTGGTCTTCTTTGCTCTAGTAGAACTTTCTGGAGACCAATTTTGTGTTGGTTTATGCGAGTATGCCTTGGAAGTCGGGTTACCTTTGGTGGTTTCACTACACAGTTTTTGGTTATTCTTCCCAAGCACATTACTATTCTGGCCATTACAAGCTTTCTGCTGAATGACTCTGGCTCGGTCTGTGCTTCGTTTCTTCTGGCTCCGAGACAACTGGTTTGATTTGATATCATTATGTTCCTTCTGCTTCACACATCCCCTATTACCATTCAAAGTCAATTCATCACAGCTCTGAACATTGGTTCTAGATGGAATTGCAAGTGAAGCAGATTTTCTTTTGCTTGACAACCGGCAAGAACTGTTTTTTTCTGAATCTCTTGAACCTGGTGAACTTGGAGTAGATTTACATAAACTATTTCTCCTCTCACCAGGCTTGCCATTCAGAGGGTTAGCAGTGTACTTACCTGTGAATTTGGACTCATGTTGGGAAGCTTCCAATTTCTCTTTCAGCTCAAGAATTCTTAAGGGTACAGATGAAGGTCCAGCAGAAGACATTCTGTTCCTCTTACATGGCTGGGGACTTACCTCAATTATCTTGGCAGCTGCCTCCATAATTTGAGCTGCATGCTTAGGTTGAGACAAAAGTTTGTGGTGAGTAACTGGAATGGTTTTGGCAGACCTTGGAGGTAACATTTCAGTCTGAAATCTTTTCATGGCTGGATTTCTCTCTTTTGGTTCCATGACTCTCCAAGAAGACTTCACCGAATTAAGTCCCATGTTTATCGAATCAACATTACAACAATAGTCAACCGTTGAGTGAAGAACATCCTCATCAGGAGTACGAGAAGATCCAAGAGAGTTGGAGCCATATAAGGAAGTGGATAATGAAGAGAGCTCAGAGACATTTGAAACTGGCAGTGAATCCAAACCCATGAGTCTGGCTACTAACCCCGGGGCTTTAGTCTGACACCCTTCATCACTACTAATTGATATGGCACAATCAAAATCAGAACTTGCATTGTTACTAGGATTTCCTCCATTGTCATTCATTTCCATCTGAAACAATTGCAACAACCAACAAAAAATAAACCGTATCATGAAAGAAGGGCAGAAAAAACAAAAACAGAAAAAGTTACAAATAACTCTTGGATTGTGAAAGGCTGAACAAATTCACACCTTATCGACCTCTGACTTTGGCAAATTGTCCACGTTTTCCTTTCCTTGCTTTGAAATTTCTAAAGTACATGCAGCATAAATGTTTAGAACAGGCCAATCAGACTCACTTCACTCCATACAATAACTAATGATTGAAAAAGGTACACAACTTTTGAACAAAGGAAGCAAGACAGAAGTGTAACAAATAAGAACAATAAAACAATACAAAAGAGAGCAACGATAATTACCAGGCAACTTAGGATCGTGAGAAAGGTGCTTCTTTTGATATTTACCATTCCAGTCAAAGAAGCTAAGAAAGGTTCCCTTGAAACGTCTTCTGTGAATCTCCATTATAATGTTGGCCGTATGAAACAATGAGATCCTGTTGACAGTTACTTTCTCTGAAGAACCCAAATCTGAAGAAGAAACAAAGTCCATCATCTGAAGAAGAAGCCCATTTTAAAGTCTCTTTCTTGCAACCAGAAAACACATCGTGTGTGGTAAAGGTGGAGTCTTTTTAAAAGGGGGCCCCTGAAAATGGAAGTTATGGGTCATTATCATAAATCTCTCCCAACAAAGAAACCAGTCGCTGAACAATGCTTAGGCTCTATTTTCCATCGGTCTCAACACTCTGAGTATTCATTCATTCACTCTTGTCGTCTATGTTTCTGAAAGGAAACAGTTACTGCTTTGCGTGTGACATTAATCTGCAAAGACCAGACTTATAAAACGGGGGTCTCGTGGGGGCTAACATAAATAAAAGCTAAGTCAAACACATCAACTCAACTATAACTTTTTTATTATCATTTTTTCTTTTTAAATATTTTTTATCCACGCCTTAAACAAACTAATTCCACAGTTACATCTTAATACCACATTAATTCATAAATAAGAAATACAATATGCAACTTGGTTCAATTAGAGTGCTAACAATATTTTCTTTATATATATATATATATATATATATATATATATATATATATATGTTATAATTAATTTTTAATCACTCCAATAAATTCATGCCATTTATATACTTATTAATATAATTCATACGATTTAACTAAATTTATCAATTTTAATTAATTTTATAATTTTTCTTTTCTTACTTTTGATGAAGCAAAACCAACTCGTTCCTAAATGAAGTGGGATAAGATTTATAATTAACAAGTAATTAATGAATGGATGAATTCTAACTCAATTTGAGTATATGGATGACTAATTAGATAAAAAATTACTACATTTATCAATTTTGCCAAACAAGTGCATAAAGATGAACTATAAAAGCATTTTATTTTGGTGGAAGAATTTGGAAGTTTTTTTCTCCAAACACTTTGGTCTAGAGTTTTTAACAAACACTTGAAATTTGTATCATTATTTAGTCATCTTAAATACTAATAACAACGAAATTCACTTTCCATATTTTAAAGAAATCAAACTTTAATTATAAAAAAAATATAGACTCCAAGCAATACTTATGTAAAATAAAATAAACATCACTTGAATCTTTAATAGAAGAAAAAATATATATTTTCATACAATTTGTTTGATAACATTTTGACGCAAATGTATTATTTTTTCATTCAAAACATCTTAGCATATCTATAGTTCAAACATTATTACAATCTCCCTTGTAATAACATGGATTGTCGTTCTCAGATCCATCTCTTTACTAACACATTATGGCATATTATAACTTATTTATTGTTTTGCATACATGAACAATACAAACTCATCACTTTCATATACTTTTTGTTCTCATATCATATTTTTCTTTCAGCCTTTTCGTATACTTTTTTTTTCACTAGAAATAATTAAAAAATATTCTGATCACTTTTTCACTTTCACATTTTTTTACTACTTTAGTTTATCTTGTTTGTTAAAATTGTGACTTGCTTCCCACAATGCTGAAATCTCTATTGGAAAAATAAGAATTTATTCTCTTGATGGAACCGTGTAACCTTGTTAGGATTTTCTAGAATTCCATACACAGAAGTTACTTTCTCCTCTTATTAGTTATAAAATTTCGATATATTATCTGAGACTTCTTTTGTATTTTAAAAGGTTTGCACAAGATAGAGTGTATAAATTCTTAAAAGAACTCTGTTGTTGGTTTGCTAAGCCCTTAGTATTGTATTACGAGCATATTTACATTTCACCTATCATACAACTTATGACACTTTGGATTGGGAAGACAAAATAGTATAGTAAGGACAATTAGTTGATTAGGTAAACGTAAAAATTACACAAAATAAAGTCAAATTATAGTATATTTATTTATATGAATTTATAAATTAGTTTTGTATTACTGAATTATATTTAAAATTTATTTTTGTATTATGTCAGAATTATTCAAAATCTTATTTTAAGGCTGATTATTGTCTAATATGTCACGCTTCTTGTAATCTCACGCTTATAAGGAGCTTTCTATATCTATATGTAGTAATAGAGGAGAGGTTATTTGAGGGTGAAATTGGTAAAAAGAAACGCAAGTAGTTAAGACGTCATTCTAAAATTTGTTTCTTGTTATAAAAAGACACCTAAGAGTACAATATCAGGACTAATTAAGAATACATTGCATGTGCATTTATTTAATATACATTCCTATAATTCACTTTTAGACTATGATTTGTCATTTTTGCGCTACATTCGCAGATTCATATTTCATAACCAGCATTCACTAAAACTCTTCATCATACCATGTTAAGAAAATATCAAAATATTTGATTGAGTGCTTTTAATAGATACAGGTGGAGCCCGTACTAAATGCAAAAGGCTCACAAGTCAATCAGTAAAAAGCTGTAGGTTATGCAGTTGAACTCAAAGGATACGCATATTTCTCTCACCATGTGCAATAAAATTTTATAGTAAAAAAATTTTTCTTTCTAAAAAAAAAAAACCTATGCGTACGGTTACCAGCCCAATCCCAGTCAATATGCATGAGCTAATCTTTCCACGTGACTAGTGGAAGAAACTTCTATAAATGCAGTTCTATCATCCAAATAACTTGTAATATTTTAATTAAAAAATCATAAGCATTTACACAATTATTGTTTATTAATCTCAAATCATATTGTTCATAACACATCTCAGCCTTTTATCTTAATTATATTATTCGGTGTACAAGCAAACGCACAGATGACATATTTCATGTGCATCATATTAGGATGTTTAATGTAACATACTGATTTTGACAACACAATCACCTATAAATTACCAAATATGGTCAAGGTTAAGCCTCTTTCACTCCTCTCGAGATACATCATCTTAACTCCAAATTTGATTTATTATTAAAGTTTTTGTAAGTAGTTACTTGTATCATTATTTTCCGAGATGTCGCGGCCTTATACAAGTATTACTTTAACAAGTAACACGTCTTAAAAGCAATTGCCTAAACTTACATTTTCAAGGATCAAACAAAAACACTAGTTGACTTCTGATCACCTAAATTATATACTAACTCAATTTACAAACTATCACAAGATGGATTAGGGTTTCTCCCATTATTTATGCTATTACATAAATTTGTTATGCAGTGGTTATGATTTATGACATTTTTTGTATGACTACGCAGAGTCATTTATACGAGGACTTAATTTAAATTTTTATGGTGCATCACGATAAAATCCATTTTGCTCAATGAACTTCTATATCATTGGTGCAGTTAAAATTGAATGCATTGACTTACTCGAGAAAGTGAAAGGGACTTCAATATGTACTCGATGTCTCCAAGTTATCAATCAACGTCATAATTGGGCCCAGAAGATTGTAAGGTGGGTTCTTGAGATCAGAAGTTAAATGCATTTGATATGAACAAACAGTATTGTTGAGAATTATCATTATTTATCGGCGTTTAATTAATGAAGATCAGATATCAGAATTATAAAAATGTTAGTATAACTCCATCAGTCCATTAGCATAACGGTTCCCAAAAGCATCCCATGTTAACTGAGAAAATATTTAATTTGAAGCATCAATACGGAGAGGAGGACCAACTGGGTAAAACTGTATCCAGTTCTTTTACTTAAAGGAACCAATAATACCTCTAGACCAATAATATTATGACCGAAATAGGTTCTACAGAACGCCATTTCCAGTTTAGCATAATTATAATTTTATGTGCAAATCTAATTAATCAATTTTTTTCCTTCAAAAGTGTGGTACATCTTGGGTCGACATCTTTCTTCTATAGATCTGAAAAATAATGACCAAGAAAGATATTTCGACTTTTCCACAGGTAAGCTCAAAGAAAAATTTTCTGAAGGACAAAAATGCTATAGGTACCGCTCCAGATAGTCCACAGAAGTTTGTTAGAGCGTACCAGACTTGACATTGATGGTGCAGCAATTCATAATACAGTCTTGATACAGTTATCACAGGGGCTAGATCCATACTTGCAAGATTTTCTATCAAAAAATTCTCCGAAGTGTTTGAGTAAAGTTTGTCTCCGGCATTCAACCTAACCATCCAAACAAACACAATACATAAAAGTCTTATGAATAAACGCCTTTCTGCACTACAGGCCAGTTTGCTATACCCTTAAAAACACGGTGAGCAATATATGGATGATTTTTATATGAAAAATTTATATCCAAAACTCATATTTTACTATTTTAAACCACATTTTCAAAAACAGACAAGAGATGTGAAAGAGAAAAGTAAAAAAAAAAAAAAAAGTTGACATGCAAAGGAGCTTTATTACCTCTATTTCACAGTACTCTTGCATCTTTTTGGCTTGAACCATTGCTGTCTTAAAACTTTCCTTTTTATATCCCTGACCATTTCTTATCATGCATACAACTCTACTAAAATCCTTCTTTTGGTAAAGAACAATGCAAACTGAAGGAAGATTATCTCTTCCGGCCCTTCCAGATTCTTGATAATAGCTTTCAATAGATTTTGACATTGTATTGTGGACGACGAAGCGCTGAAAGCATGACAAATGAAAATTTGAGTAACAAAATCTGTAAATTTAAGATACCAGTAAGGTAGTCTTTCAGTTAGAACTAATCCCTATATTTTCAAGTGGATATATTTGCCCTAGCCAAGCATTCAAATGCTACACTAACGTAAATATGTTACATTTAAGTTTATATAAGGCAGGTTCGTAAATGGATCTAATAGATTTTGGGTGTATACTTTCAAATTGCACTTGGACAGTATGGATAAAAGTATCTGATGATCACTAGGAATCTGAATAATTGTAGGAGTATCACTTTTATTAGTTAACTCAATCAATAAAAAAGGCCTTGAAAAAACTTCAAAAGTACGGAGTTTTTGGTAATGCTGTGGATTTTCAAAAAGATTAGACCCAGTCATTTCTTAGTCATCCGACTGGTGATAAGTAGCAAATCATTGATAGGTCATTTCATTTATATATCGCCTATAAGACACGGAATTATCTACAGGGAAGGGCGTACTATATTTTTTAAAGGTGTAGTATTCCTAAACAAAGTTGATCATAGAATTTGAATTATCACACCATAATCATAATTTTAAAATGTAGCTCAACTTACAACATCAGGTTTGTCTATCCCCATTCCAAAAGCAATGGTTGCACACACAATATGGACCTCCCCGTCATGCCATTTCTTTTGAACAGCTATTCTCTGCCGGGCAGCCAAGCCAGCATGGTAATACACTGTTTTGATCTTGCATTTCTCATTTAAAAATTTAGAGACCTCAACACATTCACTTTTTGAAAGGCAGTAAACAATTCCACACTGATTCCTGAAGCGATCAATTAGTAGCTGTCCGAGTTGCTTTAGTGGTTCCTTTGTCTTACCAATCACTTCATACTTCAAATTTGGTCTGTCAAAGCTTCTTTCAAGAACGAGTGCATGGGGAATTCTTAGAGCATTTAATATGTCCTGAAAAATAAAAATTATTTAAAGGTGAAAAAGGGGCGAAAAAACTCAATAGAAATGCTCATCACAGTGACTTGATACTCTGATTACCTCACGAACTGCATGGGTTGCAGTGGCAGTCAATGCCATGACGGGTACATCTGGAAACTTTTGCTTTAGAGATCCCAATCCCCGATAATCAGGCCGGAAATCATGTCCCCATTGGCTGAAAAGCATGATGTTCAATTTGATAGTAATGACTGAATAGTGGATAATTTGATATCTCTTATAACAGTAAAAATATACATAGCTTTAACAAGTCCATCCCTTGTTGTAGGATAACTTGCTACGCTAGCAGTTTTAAGTTCTGCTTGCACACCAAAGCTAGAGTTTGACCCATTTTGCTCATCTCTACTTGAAAGCTACGAGTTATAATTAAAACCTTAAAAGGTATCGCAAAAACTGTTTAGTATGTTTATAGTTTTCTTAGCTTAAACATATATAACCGTTTCCCAACTACTTTCAGGTATAAACTTCCCACCATTATAGATTCCATACAACCTGACCATTTGTGTTACTCAAGACCCGCAGTGCCAACTCTGCCAAACTGGAACTCAAAGGGTCTCCGTGATTTTTGGAGAATGGAATGCTCTTGAAGTACTAGAGTTTGTGCTATTGCATTTTTTACCACGTTATATGGATTTTTTAGCTTAGGCTTGATTCTCAAGCATCCCAAGCGTGATACATCCTTTGGAGGTTTAAGAATTGGGGAGGAATAAAGTTCATCTAGTCATCTCTTGATCATTGATTGTACAAAAGGTGACAAATAGTGGAAAATCAAAATTTCTGAATTGGGGACAGAATGCACCTCTCAGTTGTAGAGGATGTATCGAACCTCTTGAGTTATCTCTCTTGTAAACCCTATCTTTTACAATTCTTGCATTTAATTGAGATTTGATTGTGTGGGTCATTGTCTTGACTTTTTTATTGATTGAATTGTGAATTACCACTGGATCTTGATATTATTGAATAAAATTCACATTGTTGTTGCGATATTGGCTGCATGGTGAACATACAGATTGCATCATTTCAATCATTCTACTCCATGTGAGCAAGTCATTGTACAAAGATAGTCATTACACATTAGAAATTTGCATTAGAGCGTATCTCGGACTAACCCCCACACAAATAGATTGAACGATCTTAACATTAAAAAGGAGAGAATAATTTTCAGAATTTTTCAAAAAGGTTGATTAAAAGATTTTAAAAGTTGAGTTCTTCAATTCACTCTCTCCAAATCATTTTCACCAACACATTTTGTGATCTCACTGTTTCGAAGTATGTCATTGCCTACCAGAATCAATGTGTTCATTTTTCATTCGATTTGTCTTCTTAATTGGCTCCAAGATAGCTTAACTTAAAAAGACATTTCCTGAATAATGATACTTCATTAATAGTTAAATTTTGGGGCTTGTTCATATTGTGCGACCATTATGTCATATGTGAGCTCATATAGCGCAGTACTGCTTCAAGCACGTGTGATCAATGGTAATGTTATGTCTTAAAGTTCCATACAATTGTGATAGATTCTATATTATAAAACCAAATGTTTTTGAGATAAAATCTTACATGGTATTAAAGTCTAAAGTCCATCTAAAGTTCTATACAATTGGCTAACATGTGAAAGGAGGGTGTTGGAAAATCACATATCATCTACCTCATTTATTGGGGTCAACTATATATCTACTGGACAAGTTCATTTGATGGTTTTAAGATAGAAACTAAAATATTAGTTATTGATGAAAAACAATTATTAGGATTGTACACAAAAAAGAACAAGGCGTACCTAACACAGTGTGCCTCATCAACAACAAAACCTGCTAGTTGTCCCTGGGATTCAAGAGGGAAAACCAACGAAATAAACGTCAAAATCTACTGCTCTGCCACAAGAGTTTAAAAAAAATGTACTTAAATCAAGAAAACTTTACCTTCCGATGCATGCATTTCAGAATCTCCTGAAACGATTGGTTGCCAGCAATTCTCTCGGGTGTTACATATAAAAGTTTGCACGATGGTTTGTCTTTTCTGGATACAAGAAGACCAATGTAAGAAAATTTTAAATAAGCAGTAACATGCAAGATTTTTTAGAAAGGAAGTATACTACAATAGTGTATAATATACTATTCTCATGGGTAAATAATCAGAGAGAGATAAGAATAGACAAAGAAGTGAACTTCACCTTAGCTCTTGGAGCACGGCTGTGGCCTGGGAAGCAGTTTGTTGAGAATTTAAGAAAGTAGCAGGTATTCCAAACTTGAGGTTTAGTGTTATTATCTGATCCTGAATGAGTGAGAGTAATGGAGATACAACTACGGTGACACCTGGTTGAAGAGTTGCTGGAAGCTGTAAGTACAAAATACAGAAAAAATGTCAGAAGCACATAAACTGTACGGTGACAGATAATAGTATTTACCTTGTCTCTGGGTAGAAATTATAGTTTGGAAAACCCCTTTTAATAATGAATAAAAGAGGGACAGTCAAGATACACAATTATTTGAAACATTCTCGATCTTTAGCCCTTTTGAGCAAATAGTTCTTCAGAATATTAACCATCATCCATATTAAGTGATTTAAAGAATATGGCCAAATAATGAACTTAGAGAAATGGAGGTACAAGAAATAACTGACCTGATAGCAAAGAGATTTACCACCCCCAGTAGGCATAAGAATAAAGGAATCTTGCTTTGCCAAAGCTACTTTACATGCTTGATGCTGCAATGGTCGAAATGTACTATTACCAAAGATAACAACATTGGCCAATTCAATATCATCTAGAGCTTGCAATTCTTCATAAGTGAGAGTACCACTTTTATCCCTTGATGCAAAGGAGGATTGCATTTTGCTGGAAGTTGATGAAACCGAGCCTTGAGTGATGCCACTTCTGTAATCCTACAACAAATATTAATTATTTCGGTATAATATCAACATGGCATCAGTCTTATATACCAGAAAATCTAGCTAACAAAAAAGAAAATATAATAGAACTAAGAATAGTACGAACTGTTACCAAATATTATTGCCATCCAAATGATCAAACTAATTTAGAACCATGTTATACTTTTAGTAGACCAACTATGCAAGAAGAGTAGGTGAAAAATTTACATATTCTGGGAACAGTTCAATGTCACAACCATCAAAGAAACTCTCCTAGCAATTTTTCATTAGTGCTATATTGGGTTTGAGTTGCATCATTTCCTGTTCACCTAATTCCATTTCATCCCAGATTGTTTAACAATCTTTGTGCTTGGTTTTGCCTTTTAAAGAAGAAAAACATTTAAGCATTAGAGTACATATGCAGATCAATCATAAGTTTCTGTCCATGTCAGTGCATTTTCCTCACTTATAAAACCATGGAATAGCTTTAATCTTGTTCGTAAATATTTTGAATAGCTACACATCACTGTGATACAGTTTTAGAAAAGCTCACTTGTTATCCCTCTTCCAGATTTTTTTTTTTTTTAATTTATTAGGCGTCGGTCTTCATTCCGTGTCCACTATATTTGTTTAATCCACTGTTGTGCCTGTCCATATCCAAATCGCACATATTCAGCTTTCTGTCGAACTGTGCGTCAAAGCTCACAATTGTGTATTATTTTTTTTTCTTTTATTTTGAAAGGCTCTTACAATTAATAAAATAATTAGTAAATAAAATTGGTATCACCAGTAGGATTAAGAAAATAATCGAAGAAATTTTAGACATTCTGCAATTTGAAAATACTCGGGCAAAAAAAAAAAACTAAAGACAAAATAAAATTATTTTGTTACCACAGATTTTCCCCTCGGAACACTACAGTGAATATCCTCATCGTCACTCAAATCCAACTCCACTACATTAGCGCGGCATTTGCGTTTCTGCGGTTGAGGCGAGTCGTCAACAACATTAATGTAGTTTCTCGAAGCGTCCTCGTTATCCGCATCGGCATCCGGAGCAACGGTTTTGTCAAGCACGTGCGTCAAGGTTCCGCACGCTTGTGATTCCATTTCCTGAAGGTCATCCCAATCTTCAGTAGCCTGCATAGACTCCGCTAGAGTCGCGATAAAATCGTCGCCGCAGTGCTCGACGGTGACGAAATCGCGACCGTCTTCTCCTGAACATAAAAAAAAAAAGGAAGCAAGTTCAGTTAACAGCGTTACGTTGCACTGAATTGCATTGCAGAGAATTTGAAATGAAAGCGAATTGAAGTTTAGGTGGCGTATTTACCGTAGAGATCGATGAGACGGTGGAGGCATTTGTTGGCGGAGGATTCGTCAAAACCGAATTCGAGTGCTAAACTGATTAAGCGAGCTTTCTCTAACTCCAGATCTTGGTTTTTCTTCCTGCTACAGCTTCCCATTTCGGTTCCCGCGCTTTTTTCGTCTTTCAATTCAGTTTAGCTCTCGACGCTTCTGCTATGCTCCCAGGTTTAAGAGAAGGTTGGGTGGAAGCACGCGCTTTGCCTCTTGCTTAGACAAAAGGCGCTGTTTTGCTTTGTATTTTCTATATCTCACTTTACTTTTTTAATTATTAATATTATTTTTCTTATATTTATAATTTTCAAATTATTTACATCTTTTAAAGGTATAATAGTTACCTTTTCATTTATTTTAAAATATAAAAGTTCATAAATTCCTCTTTTTTTAATAGTGATGTGTAAAATGAATATTTAATGAAAAACCAAATATACTTGTATATCTTTGTAATAACTTTAATTAAAAATTGAATTTATAGCTGAACAGTGTTATGATAAGATTAAAAAAATTAGTAAAATTATTCTATATATTTTTCTTTCCGTTTACATTTTTTTTTCAATTTTAATCATTATTTTAAATTAAAATAAATATACTTTTTTTTATCCCTTAGATAGTTGTTAATTTAAATTTATATTTTTAAATTAAAATAATTATTTTATCTTTTAATCACTATTTATTTAATTTAAATTGTTTATTGAGTTAAATTAATCATCTAAAAAGAAAAAAACACATGTGAGAACATAGAGAATAAAGTATTAAAGTTGATAAGTGTTTTAAAATAATAAGATCAAATATTATAAAGTTAAAATAATTTGATAATATAAATAGAATTTATTAAACATGTCTCATCATTTAAGACACTCGTTTTTTTCTCTAAAAACTCTTTTTCTCAAAGTTCTTTACCTTCCCTTTACCTTATCTAACTCTTGAGTTATCTTTAACAATCAGAAGTGTCTAAACAATCACACCAACGAGGTCTACATTTCTATTCTATTAGTTTTTTTTTTAGAATAACTAAGTTTCTACTCTATTTTTTTCCTTTTCTTCTTTTCTATGATCATGCTTAAGAACTCCTTCACATGTATCATTTGTGGGTTATTCTTGGTTTTTTGTTAATCCGTAGTCCTAAGGACTCACTTTGATCATTTGGTGACTTGTAGGCATTTCTAGAGTTCAATGAGCTCGAAGCAAGGGTAGAGTACTATGTAGAGCTTGATAGCGATCTCTCTAAGGTAAGGGAAGCTAGTGTTTGTATTTAAATTGAATTATAAAGTATGAAATTGTCACTGCGAGCATGTATGTTGTTGAATATAGAATTGCTTATGTGTAAAATGTTTGTTTTGGTGTTAATTGTGTTTGATTGAGGAATATGAATGAACGATGGTTGATTCTTTGTGTGATTACTATATAAACTTGGAATAAACCTGTGAATGCAATTGGCATGATGGTATTAGTGTTAATTTTTGGTTAAAATGATTAAAAGGAAAGGTATGAATAGAATTATAGGTCAAATTTGGTCTAGAATGGAGGTTTTAAAGGTGATTTTCTAAAATATTGGTCTAAGATGAGAATTTGTGGTTTAATACAATTAATTTTGTCTTTTGTGACTTGTTTAGGATGTGAGTCAGCTAATATGAGTTTTAGGAAGGAATGATAGTCATTTTTGTTTTGTTTGAATTGTCGTTTAAGTGTATTTAGGGGTTTTAACAATAAAATTTTTAAGATAATGGTTAAATGGAAAAATAAGAAGTTTAAGGTCAGTTCTTAAGTCATTCAGGATTTGTTTAGATGTTGAGTTAGGTAAAATTCGAGGTGAAACTGTTAATTAGTTCATATGTTGTTTTCTATCACATTTTGGTTCATTTTTAAAGCTTATAACTAGTAAAAATCTAAAGTATAGAGACTATGATGAAAATGAGGTATTAAGGTATGTTATTGAGTCCATTATGACTTGTTCAAACCTCTAATTTGTAAAATTTAGTATTAAAAGGTGTAAATTTGAGTTTGGGGTACTTTTGGAGATGTAAAAAATGATTAAAGGAGTACTTAGATTTATCTATAAACGTGTTTTCACATCAACTCTAATGTTTAAAGAACAAATTTAATCATTCGAACAAGTCTCAGGTGCGTCAAATCCATAAAGCATAGTTTGTTGTCATTCGATATGGTGCCTGAGCACCCCTTTTTGGGTGCTTGAGCATCACATTCCAATGGCACTAGCGTTGAGCGCTACTCTATAGGTCTTGGGTTAGGTTATTTTATGTCGTCTTGTGATCTTTTCTTACATTGTTTCATGATCTTTTGGATGGATATGTAATGGTTTCATGTGATTGCTTACTGTATTTATGTGAAGTATATGTCTATGATTATGTGGGATATATAATGATGCTAAGTATGTTGTTGATCATGTGCATGGTAGATAAACGTAATTCCATGAGCTTGTGGAGAGGTTCCATGGTGGTGTCTTATATAGTCTTGATATGAATGTAGGGAGCTCAGTTTTTGAGATTATCCTGCATTCTAATGACCATCCATTCTCAAGTAAGAAGGGCTGAGACATGTGATGAGAGTACCAGAAGGTTAATGGTTGTATTAAACTATAATCAATAGTTATATAAATAAATTATAGTCAATAATTTTATTAAACTATATATTATATATTTTATTTAATAATATAATAGTAAATATAATATAAAAATATTGATTTAAATATAATAAAATTTCAGCATATTAAACTATTTAATAAAATATATAATTTTACAAGTCTACATAAACAATACATTAATAACGTTAAATATAATAACTGAGAATATATATTAAAATAAATATATTACAATATATATATATATATATATATATATATATATATATATATATATATATATATAACTTTTCAATTGAGTAAGTTAGTATTTCAATTGAAAAAGTTATGAAAAAAAAAAGGAAAAAAATTGAGGTAAATTAGTATTAGTAACTAGCCCACTAAAATTCTGTCCCTACTCCTTCCATATAGGGGTTTTGGAACTAGAACTTTCATATAGGGGCAAAAAAAAAAGAGTCTATTTTTAGGAAGGGTGAGATTGAACCCATACATGATGGACCTAAATGACACCTTTACATAGAACAACTATACAGTATTATAGAGCTAGGTGACGCAAGATGAAGTCGAATGCATTATTAAACCAAAGTGGAAACGACTTTTATGCATGCGATCTTAAAGGTGCGAAATCCCTCCTTGAGAGAGGACTTGACCTTGCCTTTGGTTTCGTAACGCTTGTATTTTGCCACTCTGCGTCTTCTCTTAGCTTCATGATCATTCCAGTCCGGTTTCAAGGGAGGTGGACTACGTTTTCTTTCTCTCCTTGCATCGGATAACACACCAGGAGATGCTCTCTCCCTGCTCCTTGCTATCCTAATTTGGTTTTCATCTGTGATTTTCACTATCTTCGCCTGTGGCTGGATATCTGTCCTCATTGGCGGCTCCTTCATCACTGCCATCTCTTATCTGCTCTCAAAATTCTATTGCTATCCCTCTCAATCTCCCCTTTTATATGTGAAGCATTAGATAGAGAGAAAGAGAGGACACTGAAATTCAAGAGACTTGAAATGCTGGGATTTGCGTTTCATATATATGAATTTTGTTTATGATAAAGAAGGAATGAGATGAATGGAGGAAGTCATCCCTAGCTGCAATAAGAGTGGAATACCACTCTGAATTTAGCCTCTCAGCTACATCATATAAGTTTTCTTATAAGAAACTAAAAATATAAGTTTCATCCAGCCTATTTTGGGCATCACCTTAAATACCCGTAATTGAGCCTGGCAAATATAGCATTTCGTAACACAAAAATATTCTTCTCATTTAAAAAAAGGTGAAACCTTTTACACCATCTTTATAAAGAAAATCACATTTTCTAACTCTAGAACTAAGTTTTGTCCGTTGAACACCTCTAGTAGTAGAAAATGCCATGGAACAAAAAACTTTTATATAAGACAAATCTGGTATGACATTATAAATAATTTGATATGGTGATTTATTATGTAAATGTGGAGTAGGAGTTTTATTTGTTAAATGAACAAAGTGCTTGATAACATATGATAAAAAAACAAATAGGCAATTGAAATTGAAAAACTAGTGCACGAGTAACAATCAAAATATATTGATGTCTGTGTTCAACATTACTATTTTGTTGTGTTGTTTCCATACGACTATGTGGACGAACAATCCCTTTATTAAAGAAATTAGTCATAAGGAATTCGGCTTCATTGTCACTTCTTAATATTTTTAAATGACTATTAAACTAATTTTCCATTGTAGTGATGAAATGTCTCAGCTTTGGTTTTCATTAAGCAAACCCAAGTAAATCGAGAAAAATAATCTACAATAGTTAAAAAATATTTATATCCTTCAACAGAAACATGATGCAAAGGATCATAAACCTGCTGCTTCTCAAACTAAGATTGATAGATATAACTCTCGTTTGGTATTGTTCTATATTTCTTGGGGTTTGAAATAAGTTGTTCATCTTGTAGTATTGTTCTCAATCAACGAAAGTATTGTTTTGATCTCCTTTTTGATAGTAGTTTACTGGCTTGTAAACCTACTACTTCTCCCATGAGACCATCTTGTTCTCTGTCTGATGGTGAAGGTTTGTTGCTTTCGGATCTTGGTGAATATAGAAGATTGATTGGACGTTTTGTTATACCTCACTCACACTAGGCCAAACATTAGTTTCGCAGTTCATAAACTCACTCAGTTTGTTTCAAATCCGTGAGAACCTCATATGACAGCAACTCTTTGTGTATTAAGATATTTGAAAGGATGTCCAGGCCTTGGTTTATTCTTTTCCAATGATAATCAAATTGTTATCAAAGTTTTTTCTGATTTTGATTGGAGAACTTGTGTTGATTCAAGAAAATCTATTATTGGTTATTGTGTGTTCCTGGGGAAACTCTTTAATTTTGCTAGTCTAAAAAACAGTTTACAATGTCTAGATCTTCTTCTAAACCAAAATATATAGTACTAGCTTCGCTTGTCTGTAAACTTCAGTGGTTGCAATATTTATGTCAAGATTTGCATACTGACATTTTTATAATCTTTTGTTTTCTATTGTGATAACGAATATGCTATTTCCATAACTAAGAATCCCACATTTCATGAAAGAAAAAAGCATGTTAAAATCGATTATCATTTTATTCGAATTAAACTTTAAGAAGACCTTATTCATTTACTTCCTATTTCTTCTTCTAATCAAGTGGCTGAGATGTTGACCAAACCTTTGCATCCTCGGAAGTTTCGTGACAACTTATCCAAGCTAAACATGAAAGACATCCATGCTCTAGCTTGTGTGACACTATAAGATAATAATTAAATATCTTATATATCTTATATGAATTTTTCAATTTTGATTATATTAGTTTGTTTTCAGTTTTGATTATATTGTAACTCCATTATCAATTATCAGTTGTAATTATATATATTATTTGGTTTTCCTATTCTTTAAATAGATGTAGATCTAGAAGTGTAAAGGTTATCAGATTAATAAAATATTTGTACTTATACATGTCTATTTCTTCTTGGGTAGAAATGAAGTTTATATACTGATGATATATTTACCAAAAGAAAAAGATAATATTCAATGAAATTAATGATCCTAATGAAAGTTTGTTATTTTTCCACATAAAGTTTTCCATATATACAAAATGGATCTTAGTTCAGGACGAATGCTTGCTGGTATCGTTTTCCGTGTCTACAACTTTCGGTGTATGTTTCTTGGATTTCTTGCCGTTTTCATTGCGGGATACCTATTTGACAGTTAACAAACAGTATAAATCGATAATCATGCGTGCGGTTTTGTTCTTATGCGTGGTTCTAAAGGTTTAGCTGAGTAAATCAAAATTGTGAAACTATTAAAGACAAAGAAAAGGCGTGAACAGAAAAAAAATAAAGTTTGCAATAAAGGAAAATAGGCAGAAAAGAGGTATAATAACATACTATGAAAGACTTCCACTCGGGTTTATCATGTCCATGACCAGGAAGATGGCGGAATATGTGAACAAGAACAACAGCATCCAGAGCAGCATATTCCAACTGCACATGTAGAATAGCGTTAACTGAATGACTGGCTTCAAATGTATAGCAGTCGTTCATTCTTATCTTACACTTCTAAATTTCTTTAGAAATCATAAATCATATATACAGTGTAATTTGAATCATTCAATCCAGCATGGAAAACAATAAAATTTTGTTCAGTACATGTAGGTGAATTGCATACTAGGAATTATACATAAACATTCGAAGCCAATGTCACAAATGCATCTTCAGATAAGTTTTAAGAATATAGATATCAGTAATGGATAACAATGAATAAAGGGAAGCAATTACTTGATTTGGAGTTAATGGTCGTTGCTCCCAATTGCTGTTTCGTCTTGTCTTGTTTAAACTAGCTCCCAATATTTTCTGATTTACCATTAACAACACTAAGTTTCGTCAAAATAAGCTAACAGGAAAAAACCAAGGGTTTTGATAACTATCCCTCTACAAATATTAAAACTACTTTAAGGAGACACGAAAAGAGAAATTCATACACACACTACCTCCGTAAGCCCAGCCAAACCACCCCGGAGTCCTTTAAAAATATTCTGGATATCCAGTAACATTTCATAGTTCTTGAAACACCTCAATTCTTCATATGAGTGAGAAAGTTGCCTTACATCGCATTGGAAATTATAGCCTGAAAAATACAAGCCGTTGGACATGAATGGTTACTAGTTGAGATTTACAAAACGAAACCAATGTCTTGAGAATGTTCCTTTACAATTGAAATAATATAATGCTTATCAAAGCCCAACAACGGCAGCACTCTCACTCAGGTTAAAGTAATAATTTAAAGTTAAGAATCAATCTTGTCCACCAAAACTATTTGCTAATAATTCAAAGACTAATGTTTAGAATTTTCATACCAAGTTTTAGAATTCTAGGTGACAGCAGAATGCGAGATAGGCAATCATCTAAAATGTCAGGTACTTCTTTGTGTAACTTTATTAGATCAAAGATAAAAACCATCTTTTCAGAAGCAATTTGCAAGATAGAAACCTGAAACATGGAAATTCAAAAAGAAAAGGAAAGGGGAGAATGAAGCGTTCGGTTTCTGATTAGGAAATGTCACAGCTCTGAAGACTAAAACCCAGATATATTGATTTTCAAAGAATTTAAATAAACAGAGAAAGAAAGATGTAAAAGCATTCAAAGCAGGAAGATCGCTTACCTTGTTTGGTTTGCTACCTTTCACATAATTGGGTTTCCATTCACAATCAAGACCTACAACGTTAAACCCTTCAATATGCCTTGTTGCATCAAACAAAATTTCCGCTTCATCAACCCAAATGATGTTTTCAACCAATAACTCGTCAAGACATAAATATCGCCCTTGCAGATTACTTGTTTCTGGTACTGGAGCACATAAAACAGTTTTCTGTTCATCATTTGAGAATATATAGACACTTTACATAACAATATAGTTAATGAAGTAAAATGGTATTAACATCAACGTAAGAATATTGATAACAAAGACTACAAAAAACTGATTTCAGGGATACAAGATTATTTTTTTTTAAAAATGACTGAATATATTAAAAACCGAACTATTTGATGCAGAAGAAGAATAAGCAACCAACTCTCTTAATGGTTATGGAATTTTTGTATTATTTAGAATGCAATATTTTCATCATTTACTAATTTTCATTGCGCATATCAATTTGGCTTACCTCCGGTATCCAAAAACCTCTCCAGGGAGTACCGATGACATAGTTCATCAACTTTCTCTGTGTAACCAGCTTCCATTGCCAAATAAACCTTTAAAAAGTAAACTTAAAATATTATACTACTATACATATTTGAAAATTATGCTGGGGCTATAAGGCTAAAACTTCCAACAAAAACTAACACTCAACGAGTACTATTTTTTCCAAAAAGTTAAATAAAAGAATTATAGTACTTATAACATCTTTTCAATACAATGCAGAACCAGCGTATTACTGTTTTGTTTCTATGCCTGTGTTCTGTATCCATTTTAAAAATGAAACCATCACAATTTCCGATTGAGAAACTGATGCATCAATAAGATATCCTAGACACTTCAGATTGTACAATCCCAGCCAAAATTGGACATGATGGGCTCACGAGACCTCCCTATTTTGAATTTGACAACTTCACAGCCTTCCTGTAATTAGTATATCCACCCTAACCAATTCTACTAGCAAAGTGTCAGATGATACCTAATAATCAAGCTAAAATTATGCTTGGGTGCCTGTGCATTATGTATCTGATATACAGGTTAAAGAGCTGTAGAAAAAAAACCAACCACGTATTCTGGGAGGTGACTCTTAGTCATGTTACTTTAACCACCCATCAGTTTGTAACAAAAAAATGAGTGCACCACCTGAAAGTTCCTTGTCTTAACTAGTGGGTTCCATAGTTCAAATATCAACAGGCTAGCAGTGGTTTAGAAAGTCACGGATCTACTGAGAAATAATCTTACCTTTGCAAAATATATTTAAACAAAATAGGTCATCAAATATATAATTTAGGAAATATACATGATCCTTCATCGTATTTTTGCAAAACTGAGAACTCACATGGCCTAAATGGCCCATTACACAATAAAAAAAATGTTTGTTCAAGTTTTCATGAGGAATAAATCCAAATAAGAAGATACAAAGCTTAACGGTAAAAATTACACCTAAAGGTCGTCCAACAAGGACTGCAGAAAACACCATACAACTAAAGCAGAAAAAGAAACAAATTGTCTAAATGTCTTCTGTAAGCAACACAATCAAAACAACAAATGAATAGAAATTCAAGACCACAAGTGCATAAATACAATGACAAAACTAATCAATATTAGACTATAAAGGACATAGTTTAAAAATTAAGCATTAGCTATTACACAGTTTCTAGAAGTATATATCTATCTAAGTATGTACATATAGAATGGCAGTCGGTGTCAAAGAGCAATTAAAAACTAACCAAATATTCCATAAGGTGCATATCATTGTTTATTTTTGCCTCAGCAACATCCCAACATCCTTTTTCTGCTAAGTTTTTTAGAGAGCTGCAAATTAACAAGTTATTTTGTTAAATAAAAATTTAAAAACCTTAAGGGGTTGCAAAATTGGATTCAAGATGCTATGTACAAATCAAAACAACACTAAATCATCCCCATGTAAACCAGTACAAATCATTTACCTTTCCTTAGACCTTTTGTATATGTCTGGAAAATCCTGCTTTAGATTATTTTTCTTTATAATCTCATATGCATTCTTTAGCATGTTCCTCTCAGTGAACTCATTTACAAGTATGGATAACATTGGTTTCCCCATATATGTTGCCCACTTCTCTGCTGCTTTGAATTGATTACTCTGTATCATATCAAGGAGAAAAGACTGGCCATAACGGTAGATAGAGAATTGCTCTATTAAAGTTACAGCTGTCATGTACAACTGGGATTTTACCAAAGTAACAATATACTCTTCTACCAATTCTTTTGCTAAGCCACAACTTGAATCATGTTTTTCCTTAAGTTGGCACATTGCTTTCTCAATATTAGTTAGTTTTATATCAAAAATCTCGACTAGCTTCATGACTATCTTTTCATCGTGATAGATCTGGCCCCTCATAACATCTACAATTAGATGTGCTACCAAGTCTTTCACCTCCAATGAGTTTTCTGTAGTGGTTGATCTTTTTAGGAATCGGCGAAGAGCAGATACTATCATATGAGTAAATCCTTGACTATGATCTTCAAATAATGGAGACACATACATGCAATGAACAATAAAAGTTGCTGGTCCAGGTTTGGGATCATTATGGAGAACAAGATGTATTTGATTTTGGAGGGCTCTGAATTTTGCAGTTGCCTTACATGTACCTATGCAATGGCATTTGAAAAGAAACAACAATGAATAGCAAGAAGGATAAACCATTACTGAGTCCTACACAAACTTCAATGGTCATTTAGCATTTATTATTAAAGTTAAAATTAGTGTTGGTGGCAAACATGCTGACCATGAAAATAGATAAAGGTACAATGTCAAGGCTTTTGGGGTTGAGAAATGCTAACAACACAGTCGGTTGAACACATTCTGTTTTATTGGTTGAAATTTACGAAAAATCAATGATATTTGACAGGTTCCACATCATATTTAATTAATTTTCTTCTAATTTAAAAGTTTTTAATAAATTTCAGTCTATTAAAAAAAAATGTGTTTCCTAGCATTCAGCTTTGGGGTTTCCGAATTTGCAATTGTGACCATATCAGCTGCATTTGCCCACAATTTTTTTCACAACACCGCAAATTGCAAAAAACCAGCAACCACCACAACAGTAATTTAAAACCTTGACAATAGCATTGATATCCAGTCTGTGTGGGCACAAGGCTAAATTAAAGAAAAACAAACTACTAAAAAGGTTTAAACGAACCATTTTAACAAACACTTAGCATTCATCATCATATTATCTCGTTTCAAACAATTTCTAGCCTTTGAAGGAAAAGAAATCATACCGTAATAATAATATTCTTTCAGCAAAACCATAAATACCACGGGAGAGACATGCGTTAAATCATAAAAAGCATGTGTACACAAGGTCCAAGTTTGGCTAGCATTGTCCTTGTTGCATGTCTTTGCTACTTTCTCCTCCAAACCCATCACTCGTAAAAACTTCAATTAGAGCAGCAATGCCTTAGATATGTATCTTAACACTGTAAACTCCTTATCATAAATTGAACAGAGCATCTCATATATCTATTGTAAAGTTTGCTTTGAAATGAATGGCTCCTCCACTTAAGCAAAACTAGAATACATAACCAAATTGAAACCAGCATTCTTCTTATATTTACACACATGCAAACAATTAATTCCACAATAGCATGTCGGTGACTCAAATAGATCATTTTTTTGCTGCAATACTTGAAAACATGAAAATATAAAAGAGGGACATAAAAAAGCAGGAGTACCAATTATCTCTCAGTTCACTTCTATTTTTCGAAATTCAGAGGCTCTGATGATTATGTAGAATTGATTTGATTACAGAAAACCTTAGACTCTTAACCCACATCTTAACCCACATCGTGTTTGGATATGAGTTCAGAGAAGAAACATTAAAAAATTAATAAATTAAAAAAGGTTCCTTACTGTTGCTTTTCTCTCTTATTTTAAATATTACAAGAAAAAGAACACATGCAGCCGAAACAAAAGAGACCAAGCTTTGAAGAAAAAAATAAATAAAAGAAGAAAAAGAAAACAGAACAGTAGAATAAGAGAAGAAGGAGAAGAAACTCACAAACTGCAGTTGAAACCAATTCGACAGGAAAAAATTGCAGACAGTAGGGTTATGAAGCTCTGTATTTCTTCTGCTTTGACTCTCTCTATATATACATTCATAAATACCAATATATATATATATATATATATATATATATATATATATATCATTAATTTATCATGATCATGATCAGATTTGAAGAAAAAGATTAGCGGAGGAAGAGGGGTGATTATTTTAAATAATATATTAATCTTTGATATGATTTTAATAAATAAATAAAATTGTAAGACCTTGTCAGTTTAACTTGCAGCATGTAACCTCTTCTTCTTTTTTTTGGTCAAAATGTAAAAAAAAAAAAAAAAATTGATTCCATCGGGCCCACAAGATTTTTTCATAAAGGCAAACGGTAAAATAACCTTAAAAAAAAGGACCGGCATCGTATTTTCTTAAAGTTGGCTGGTCTGGCTGGGCCTTTGAAAGTGAAGCTGCTGATTTGAAGCCCATGTGCGGATTAATGAAATGCAGCGTTTCATGTTGCTGCAAAGAGGCAAAGCTGATGGGGTATTCTTTCTCACGTTCATTCGCACAGAGTTTTACTCATTTGGGGATTTTCTCCCAATTCTCTCAACCCTCGTTAGGATTCGCGAGCCAGCAAACATGACGAAGCATAGAAGCACTCCATGGGTCGAGTTGGAAGACGATCAGAAGCGCTGCGGCCCAAAGAAAAAACCCAAGATGTTGACCGGTCCGATGAGCTGTGCTGAGCTGGATTGACGGTTGAAGAACAAAGCATAGTTAGTTGAAGGATACTCCAGAATATTCGAAGTTTGTTTTCAGTTCTTTCCCCTTTCCCTCTTTTCTTTTCTGTTATGGACTTTCTCTATAAAAGGAAGTCTTGTAATGAACAATGTAAGTGCACTGGATGACAGACTTTGCACTTAGCTTAAGATTTTTAATTCTTGCTTTTAGTTTTAGAATTTAAAGCTTTCGTAGATACGCTCTTTGCTACACTGGGGTTCTTGGAGCTTTCCATTGGGTGACAGTGGGATTGAGAAACTGGTACCTTTTATTTCCAATTTTATGTTCTTGCAATGAGAATTTTAAATTTGATTCAGTTTACAGCTTTACTTGTTCATTAATTCCATTTACATTTTCTGCTCTTTAGATTTCGATTCCTGAAATTACTTTTATGATTCAGTTTCTTGTTTTTAGTTTTCTTTTATTGCTTCTTATTCTGTTTCATTTCTTTTAGTCTGTTTCATTCATCTCTGTTTAGTTAGTTTGCTTTCACCAATTGATTGTACATATTAGATGTTAGGTTTTGATTCTGTGTTAGAGTTTTGGTAAATTTTTGTAGTTGAATTTGACTTGAAATTTAAAGAAGACTATGCACATCAATATTGTCTTGATTAGATGCTACATGACTGTTATTCAAGATGTCTTCTTGAGACATAGGTTGCTTTAAGATTTCAAGTTTAAATTCAATAACAAATATGTGTTTGACCACTTCTTTTCTGATATGTGATTAGGATTAGATATAAATTCTGTTTTCTTTGGTTGCTTTTAAAATTCCAAATTTCTGTTACTTTGATCATTCACCTTGGCAAATTTGGTTCATTATAGGTTCTATGTTTTTCTCTTTCATTCAGATGAGTATCCAATTAAAGTTTCTTTCTATTGCTTGTTTTTGAATAGGTAGCGGTAGATTTTAGATTCTGTTATGTTTGGGTTCTTTGCTTGCATTAGTGTATCATTTTAGGATAAAAGTCATGCATTACTTTCCTTTCTATTCATTTACTCATTCATGCATCATTCATTAAATTTCTTCCTTATCAATGCATCTCTATTCTTTATATAGTTTCTGTTTTCATCTCATTATCTTGCATTCATTTAGATTTAGTAGATGTATGCATTATTAGTTTTTTTTTTTTTTATATTAGGTTTCATTTTACATTTCACTTTCCCCACCTAGTTTTAGTTTTAGTAAATAAATAAATAGGTTTTAATTCTATATTTTCTAAACTTAACAAGTACCAAGTTCACGGATTATATCCTAGGCGATAAAAATTCTTTCAACAAATGGCGCCGTTGTCGGGGACTTTGGCGACTTAAGTTTCAGATTGTAGAGTTAGCCTTGTAGTTTTCTAATTTTCTTTTTTGTGTGTATAGCATTAGCTTCTGAATTTAAAAAAAAAAATATTTGTAAATAGTGGTTTCTTTGCATGTTATGGTTTTGCGTGTTGGTATAATCTCTGCTTGAAGTGTAGTCCAGGTTGAAAACAGGTTTTGCAACAGACATCAGAATTGAAGAGATGATTGGTTCTCAGGACTGGCTATACAAGCTGATTAAGAGAACACCCAAGTTCCATGGGTTAGCACATTAAGACCTACACAAGCACATCAAAGAGTTTAGCTGGGTGTGCTCCTCCATGAAGCCTGCTGGAGTTCCAGAGGAAGCAGTGATGGTGAAGACATTTTGAATGTCTCTGCAAGGTGCAGCAAGAGACTGGTTCATATATCAACAGTACCATCTTGATAGCTGGCAGGAGATGCAGCAGAGGTTCCTCAACAAGTACTTTCCAGTAGCTAAAGGAGTTAACCTCAGGAGGGAGATCACTGCTATTGCCCAGTCTCAAGAAGAGGGTCTGGCTAAATACTGGGAGAGGTTCAAAGTGATTTGTACAGCTTGCCCCAACCACCAGATTTCAGAGCCCAGACTTCTATTCTACTTTTATGAGGACCTAATCTACAAAGACAAGGTGTTGGTTGATGCAGCAGCTGGAGGCTCTCTGCTGGACAAGACCCCAACTGAGGTAAGAAAGTTGTTGTGCAAGCTAGCGGGAAATGATCCTAATGATGCAACTGTGAATCAAGAAAACAGGTTTTCTCTGAACTGAATATTCCAATTAATATTGATAAGGTTCAACATCATTTTAATGCTTTTGATCTGTTTAAAGTTGAAGCCATAGAACCTGTTTTGGATCTTATTCCTGTTATGCATTTGCATAGTCTTGATTCAGCATTTGACATAGAACACATTGATATATCTATTGTTGTTTCAGATTTATGGACTGATTTTGACACTGTTTCAATTGATGATAGTCTTTCAACGTGTGGAGATGCAATCTCTGAGTTTGTGTATACTGGTGAGATTGTTTTTGATGAACCAGTACAGATTGACTTTGACTTTAATCCTACCACTAGTTTATTTGAAATTCCTTCTGCCTTCAATATCTTGCATGCATTGCCTGTTATACATGCTGATTCTATTCATTCTAAATTGCTAGAGGATATTTTTGTTGTGAATCAATTGAATGCACCTGCTTTTATGAGTGCTCTGATTTTAATGAAGTGATTTCTGATGATCTGTTTGATAATATGCTGGGTGATTTTGATTTCAATCTTGACAAAGTTGCACTATTTGATGATTCACCCATGGACTTTGGTTTGGCAGTTGATACACTTGTTGCAGACACTAATTTCAAGGGAAATGCAGAGACAAAGGAAGTCTTGGTGGAGGCAGGGGATGGTCTCAATGAGACTCAAGGACCCTCGAACGTACAGAATCAGCCAGAGTTGAATGGAGAGTTGGGGTTGCTGCAATGGAGAGCTGAGAAGAATGAATTCAGTGCAATCCTGGAAAATCTGCATAGAGGAGCCAAACACAAGAAACCAAAAACAATAAGCTCTTTCTTGTCCTTTCTTTTAAATAGTAGTTATAGGTCTTTTATAGTAACTAGTATAGTAATAGGCAGTGTAGACAATAATATGATAGAAAATATGATGTTCTATATAAAAATTAAAAAGATCGATTTTGATGTGTGACCCATTTGAACAAGTTTTCCTTTTCTTTTAGCGTTATAATTTTAGTTTTTGTATTTTTCAGTTTATGTTTTGTACATTTCTTGTCAGTTTGTGTTCTTTCTCAACTTTGTTTTGTATAAATCTGTTCTGTCTATCTTGTACATTCCTGTGGTTGTTCTGTGTTGTTAAAAAAAACCTTACTCACACATTGAGGGCAATGTGCCTCTTAAGTGTGGGGTTGAGAAGGTATAGATGTAAATACTTGTTTTTACTTTAATGTGCATATGTTAGTATGAGTTTTGTAGTGAAAATAGGAGTAAATTTTTTTTTCTTTCTAAGTTGATTTTCTTTTTAGTTTAGGACTAGTTGAGTTTGTAAATATTTAGTTCATAGATAGTGTAAATAGCCATTCGTGTTTCAGGTTGTAAATAATTGTTTTTAGCATGTAAATACCCAGTTTTTTTTTATGCTGTTAAAATCTGTTTTAGTTTTTGTAGATAGGCATTTGTTTCAGTTTTTTTCCCTTATAGGTTCTGTTTTTAATTTCTGAGTCCTGTTCTGGTTTTTAGTAATTTTCTAGGATCTCTTCCATTCATTGTCATTGTTTAGGATCTTCTTAGGTCTTCTTTTGATGTTTTCATTAGTATGTCTGTTTTAGTTTAGTTTAGGTTCTTCTAAGTTGCATATTGTTTTGTTTAGGTTTGGTTCAGATTGTATATAGAGTTAGTAAATCTGTTAGGCATGTTTTTAGGTTCTTGTAGGTTCTGTTTGACATGTTTTTTTTTTTTTTCAATTCTTTGCTGATTTACTTCATTTCTTAGCTTCATATCTTTTGTTTAGAATTGTTCATATAGTTTTCTGCTTTAAATTCAAATAGAAGTAGTCTTAGCATTATTTTTGCATCTAAGTATAGCTAATGAAGCAATTTTTTCATAAAAGAGAGTAGCAAGTCACTTTTAGCATTTCTTAACCTGGAGAGATTTTGGGCCTGATTTTTTTTTTCTTTCTAGTGTGATTTCATGTATGTTTGACTTTTGATTTTGATTTTGCATTGATTCTTTGTGAAAAGCTTGCTCGTAAACTTTAGACATGATTTAGGCGTTCTTTTTCTTCATCCATAGCCACTTAGCTTAACCATTTCAGTTTTATCTATTGTACCTTTCTTTTGAGCTGTAGCCTACTATTCTTTGTCTCCATTCATTACAAGCCTTTTTTCCCCAGTACATACCCGACCTGTAAAGACTTGTGAGAATTAGGGGGAGCAATAGAAAAGGCCAGAAGTGAAAGAAAAGAAAAATAAGATGAACAATCTGGTTGTGTTGAAAAAAAAAAAAAAAAAGAAAAGAGCAGGTCTGGAAAAAAAAAAAAGAAAAATGCAAAAGAATTGAAAGATAGGACCTGGCAGAATTGAAAACCAGAGAAAGAAAGAAAAGATTGGATTGGCCTAAGTTAGACTTAAACAAAAAGTGTACTGAGTTCTAGGTTCCTTACTTTTCTTCACACTTTCTACTTCCATATAACCTTGTGTTTTCTAACCCTTCATACCATTACATTATAAGCCAATAAAGTCCTTTTGATCTAGATGAAACCAAAGAGCTTAGCATGGTCACTTAGAGTCTTTTCAAAGTTAAGAATTGAGGTTGACATGTCATGCTTGAGTGAAACAGGACAGCCCTAAACACATGAGTGAAAATGAGTGCAAACACTTGTTCTTGTGAGGCTGAAACTGATTTCTACTTTTCTGATTGTGTTCATTGCTGAAATTGGCTGAATTTGGTTGTTTATTACTTGCTGGATTTCTGTCACTGAGATTTAAAGTTTAGAAATATAATTGTGCAGTTCTGATTGAAAAAGTGACTGGAAATGATTGAAACTGGCAGGAATGATTGAGTTGTGAATGAGTCTTATTGTTTTTGAGTTTTTGTTTTGAGTCTTTTCATTTTGTAAATTGAGTCTTTGTTTCCATTTTAGTTTTTCCTATTCAGGAGAGCAGTTCTCTAAGTATGGGGTGTGATAACTTCTAAATTTCCTCCATTTTTGTGTGATAATAATATGTTTTTAAGACATTTTAGTTTTTAATTCATTAGAAATAGTATAGTTTAGTATAAATAG
Source organism: Vigna radiata var. radiata (assembly GCF_000741045.1). Taxonomy (NCBI): domain Eukaryota; kingdom Viridiplantae; phylum Streptophyta; class Magnoliopsida; order Fabales; family Fabaceae; genus Vigna; species Vigna radiata. The sequence continues at coordinate 31,506,263 of NC_028358.1, forward strand.
GATAAAAATAGGCTGTAAATAGAAATAGTGTTAATTTTTCCTTTTTAATTAAATAAAATAGTTTTTTTAATAATTAGGAATTTTATCTTTCAGAAAAAATATTAAGAAAGATAAATAAAAAATTCTTTTTGCTTTTATAGGCTTTTAATCTTTCTTTTGTTTAATTTTTTTAACTCTTTCTTTTTTCAGGATAGCCCAGGTCAAAGGGTCAAAAAATCTGGTCAAAATAAGATTGGGCTGAAGTGGGTAAAGCTGTCAATGGCTGATGATACCTGGGCTGAATTGAGAATGGTCCATTATGAAGCTGGAAGTGCAACGTTTTGGGCTGAAGCTTAATGACGCTACGCGTTTTAAGTGGAGAAAAAGGGCGTTGAAGCCTGCACCTCCCCTCCTTGGACCTCCACCTCCCCATCCCATTTTTATCCTTTCTTTTTTTATTTATAATTTTAATAATTATTTATATTCCTATTATATCCTTTAATAAAATCTAATTTATAGATTAATTTTAATTTTAATATCTACAAATAAACCTAACTTTTTTCTTTTCTCGATTTACTCTCTGGTTTTTTCTCTTTCATTTGGTTTTTCAAATTCTTTTTGTTCTCTTTTCTTTGGGTGTCACAAATTTTGTTCACTGTGTGAAAATTTTCTTCTCAGAATCGTTGGCAATTTTTCTTCTCTTTCCATGTTATGACATGTATGTGAAAGGACTTTGACACCTAACTCAATGTGTAAATATGTGTAAATCAATCAACTTTAGGCTGTCGAAGGAGAGTTGGACAATGGAAACACTGTGAAAGATCATTGTCTGACATGAATTTGTCCAACAAATGTTTATCAGGCCCTAAACGTATGTCGACATCCGTCTGGCCCTGAAACGGATGTTCATATCCGTCGACGAATGTCCGACCTCCGTTAATGACGGTCTTCTTCCTGTTGCGCGCAAACAAACCTCTACCAGAAACACAACACAAAACGAAACGAAGGGCGCACAAACAGAGCAAAATGAATACAATCTAAAACCCTAAATCACATACATTTATAAACCAAGAAATGAACACAATGCGAAACGAAAACTAACCTCTCGACAGAAACGAAACGAAGCGCCGCACCACCGCCACACCACGCTGCACCGTCGCCGCTGCACCGCCGCACACACGCAGGCAATGACGCAAGTACAGATAGATCGGAAAGGTTGAAACTTTTAAAAAATCAAAGTGGAGCTTGGGGGGTGTGTGAATGGGAAGGGAAGGGGAGGTGGAGATGTTTTCGAAAAGTTTCGAAAGTGTGAGTGTGAAAGTGAAAAGTCTGTGAGTGAGTGTGAAAGTGAAAGGGTAAAGTGAAAATTAAGACTATTTAATTAAGAGGGTTAAAAAAGTAAAAATAATAAATTTAAAAGGTTAATTTTGTAATTAATGAAAAGTTAAAAAAAAATGGGGAGGTGTAGGTTTGAAATGGGGAGGTGGAGGCATCAATGCCCGGAGAAAAAAAGGGGTGTTGATCCCTCCACCTCCCCATTTGTTACCTCTACCTTCCCAACTTTTTGAATTTTATTTTAATTACAAAATAATTATTTTTCTTCCTTTTTTAACCTTCTATTTTTTTAACTATTAACTTTCTTTTACATTTGTTCCCTCCACCTCTCCCATTAAATTTTTACTTTTTAATTACTGTTTACTTTTATTCTATTCAAAACTCCACCTCCAAAATTTTTGAATTTTTAAGATCCGTTTTTCTTCTCCCAGTCACACTCTTCTCTTGGTTATTTTTGGTCCAAATTCTAATATTTAAATTAACAAAGACAAATTCTGACAATCAAAATACTTTTATCTTGGTAAAAATAAATATATTAATTAACTTTTCTAATTTATTATATTATATATGAATTGAATTTCAATATTTTTAGTATTGAAGTACAAAATGAGTGTTTACTGTGCTGCAATATACTTGCTTTCCCTCTCACTCTAAGCTTCCACTTGCTCCATCAATGAAGTCACCAATAAGCTTCAGTTTCAGACACGGGTCAACTAGGGTGCGCGAAGCAAACTCAGTGCCGAGTTTATCTCCCATGACTCACCGGCACCCACCATCAAACTATGCTTTTGTGGAAGAAGACCCTTCATTGAAGCTGCAACATTGGGAGTTTACCTTGTTTCCTGTTCAATCTTCCGTAGCCACAAACTCATATTATGATTACACGGTATTTGGTCTTTTGCCACCCAGATAGCAGAAACATAAAATATTAGAACTTGGGTTCAAATTCTAGCGAAAGATTAAGCTTTTTTTGACATAATTTGAAAAGAAGAGATTTTTTTTTTAATTTTGCTTTGTTTTTGTTTTTGTTTTTGTAGGCTATGAAAGAGGTGGGAGGAGAAAAAAGAATCTTAAATTTGAGGAACGGATCTCAAAAGTTTGGGGGGTGGGAGGTTTTGAATAGAATAAAAGAGAAGAAAAACGAATCTCAGATTTAAGGAACGGATCTCAAAAGTTTGGGGGTTGGAGGTTTTGAATAGAGTAAAAGTGAAGTAGGGTTAAGTTAAGGGTAAAATAATATTAAAATTAAAAAAAGTAAAAAGGTTAAAAAAGTAAAAAAAAAAAATAATTTGTAATTAAAATAAAATTCAAAAAGATTGGGGAGGTGGAGGAAACAAATGGGGAGGTGGAGGAATCAACACCCGGAGACGCTGCTGTTGTGCACAAACCAAGTCAGGAATTGGACCAGCGCTGTTGAAAGAGTGGGCTGAAAGGAATGGGCTGAAGCTGAGTCTTGGTGATTTAATGAAACGCAACGTTTTGGTGCGCACCAGCTGCAGCTGCTTGAGGGGTCTTGCATCTCTGATAACTCTCAGATTTTACACTTTAATTTGTGCTTAAGAGTCCTTGTTAGTGAATTTTTGTTTTTAATTGTTTAGAATTAAGCTAGTTTTAGGTTTTTTCTTGAATTCTTTAGTTTTGTATAATTTTAGTTAAAATTAGATTTTTAGATGTTATTTTTAGTTTTTTTGACAATAATTACAAACTTAATATTTTATTTAGAAAATCTTTAGATGAAAATTCTTTCTTTAAATTGCTAAATTTTTTTTTTTTTAATTTTGAAATGATTTCTTTTTCTATCTTTGCTGAAGAATAAGCCTTAATAAGTTGGTTGAAATGATATGATTGAGCCTTTGATGCTGAATAGAAGAACTGGGCCGCTGGAATGCTTGGCTAGTTGGGCTACTGCACTGAAAAGAATAAAAAGCGGGGGTTACTCCCTGTACCTCCCCAATTCCAACTCCCACCCCTCATTCCATTTTTACCCTTTGCTCTATTTTTTCTTTTCTAATTTTATCCTTTAGCAAAAATTTATATTTAGAAATAAAATTTTATAATTTTATTCTCCCACCCCCACATAACCTTTTTTTTTTTTTTATCTTCATGCTTTCATCTTTACTTTCTTCTCAAGAATTCTTTCTTCTATTTTTCTAGAAATTATTTCTCCCATTCTTCTTGTATTTCAAGTGATAATTGAGATATCGGTTTCTTCTGGAAGAATTCGTCCTTCAATTATTATATCTCTGCATTACATTGGTGTGGTGGTGTTGTATCCAACCTTTAACTAGCGATCCTCTTCGAGTCGAGATTAGTAATACCTTTGTAAACCGTTAAAACGGATGGCGACTTCCGTTTACCCTTAAACGGATGTTGAGATTCGTTGACGGATTCCCACATCCGTTTAAGGGTTTTCTAGATTATTTTAGATTATGTTTTTGTTAGTTTTATTTTTTAATATTTGTTTTTATTAGTTTTATTTTTTAAGATTTGTTTTTATTAGTTTCATTTTTTAGGATTTGTTTTTATTAGTTTTATTTCTTTAAGATTTATATTTTAAGATTTGTTTTTATTAGTTTTATTTTTTAGGATTTGTTTTTATTAGATTTTTATTTTATTAGTCTTATTTTTTAAGATTTGTTTTTATTAGTTTACTTTATAGGAAACGGATGTCGACATCCGTTGACGGATATCGACATCTGTTTCAGTGCCTGAACGTCTTCTTCCTCAATGCACACAGCACAGAGATGACACAAAACTCAACAGAACTCAACAACAGACCAATCTCAACAAACACACCAACCAGATATCAACAAACAAAGTTACCCAATGCTACACGTTACATACTTTTTTTTTTAAAAAAAGAAGAAATTAAAAGAAACTAACCTGTCGAAGCAAAAACCACCGCCCTGCACCGCCGCAACACCCGCCGCACCAGCACCCTCCGCGCCGTCGCACACACCGGTTGCAAAGCAGCAAACACAGCGGCACCGCCCAACAACCCGCAAACGAAACCAACGTTTACCACCTCTCTACACCGCGCCGCACCGTGCCGCATTGCCACACACTCACGGCACCGCCACCCGCCACACACCAAAAGCACCAGGCCACACAAATCAACAGAACCCGTTCAGAGTAGGATTGGGAAAGTGAGAGTTGCAGAGAACATTTCAAAAATGAAAACTTTGGTGAGAGTGGGGGTGAGAATACGAAGGAGAGGAATCTCTGTTTTAAAAGAAGTAGGGTAGATTAAATTTAGTAAATAGGGGTAAAACGATAAAAATAAAAAATACATAAAGGTTAATTTTGTATTTAAAAAAATATCCAAAAAAATTGGGAGATGGGGTTGGAATTGGGGAGGTACAGGGAGTAACCCGAGGAATTGGCACTGCTGATATGATATTGATTGAAGAAGTGGGTTGCTGTTGCCACATATGAAATTGGGCTTCTACGATGGAATTGGATTGGACTCCAACTAATGGAGACGCTGCTGCCACGTTGGGGTTTCTATGCTGCCGCTGATTGAAATAGGCTGCCTGATGCCATGCAATGGGCTGGATCAAATTGAGTAGAACGCAGCGTTTAAGTGTGTTTCTACTGATGCCTTCGCAAAGGTCCTGTGTGTGCACATTCATTTGGAAAAGGGGCTCGAGATATTTACAAGTGAGAAGGAGAGAAAATACCCCTCGGGCTAGGGCTTGTGCGAGAGAGTGAAGAAGAGCAACTTGCTTCAGCTGACCGAAAGAAAGATGACCCTGGACCGAGGAAGAAGCACACGACCCTGTCATGAGCTGACCGGTGAAGAAGAGTAGGTGACCGGAGCTGCCACGTCAGATGAAGCACAAAGCGTCACGAGCAAGGTTCCATTTTTTTCCTTTTCTTTGTTTTTGTAACCCCATATAAAGGGATTTGCTACCATGTACACATTTGGACAGAGACTTTTACGGAGTGAGTCACTTTTCAGTTTATGTTTTTAGAGTAGACTCGATTTCTAGGGTTTATTCGCACTTTCTTTCGGTAGACTCGAGTTCTTGCGTTCTCGCTCACTTTTGTTCGGTACATTTTCTTCTGTTCATTGTTCTTTGTTAATAATACCACCATTCTTGATGTTTTCAGATGTTGAGTGTGTGATAATTCTGTTATTTTAATTCTTTTAATGTGTTCGTATTCTCTTGTGCGGATGTGAATATTTTGATTTGAAAATTAATGAACTTGTAAATCTACACTTCTATAATTCCTTGTTGGAGTTACACGATCCCGAGGTGGGCGTGAATTCACAAGAGGTCTTCTCGACTTAGATAGAAGTTCAATAAATAAAGAAATATTTTGTTTCATGTTGTTTGACTTTCTGGCATTCGTGGTTTGTGGATTTGGTTAAAAATGATGAAGTTGAAACGAATTTGTTTTGATTCGGTAAATCATTTGATTGTTATTAAATTTTTAGTTCTAAATTAGAACTTGAGACCCCGATGGGCATTTTATGAATGAGATGTCTTCTCGTAGAATAACAACTCAATTGATACACCATTTCAAGCAAGTTTGGTTCAGATTTGTGATTTTTATTCACTGATCTTGATCTGTTTGGTAGTTTAGGTCATGTTTTGTTCGCAATGATTAGAGTTAGTCTGATTCTTGAGTTTTTCACCTGATTTGTTGCTTTAATCACTAGTTCTAGGTATTCTCTTGAGTTGATTCAATTTCTTTTGTTTTCTACTTTCACTATATTAGTTACTGAGATTCCTTTTTCATTGCTTTTAGAATACATAAACATTTGTTTCCAGGTTCAAGTCATTCTTTCTCTAGACATAGGTAATCATAATGCAATTAGTTTTAGTTTCTGTTTTAGGTATAAATAGATTCTATATTTTTTTTATTATTTTAGCTTAGGTTCGATTTACTTACTTTCTTCTTTTCTTTTAATAGATTTTGTTTTTAATTTGATTCTTTTCCTTTCAAATTTTAATTTAATTTTTTCCCCACCTTGTCTGTTAGTAGATAGTAAATAAAATAAATACAAGATTAACTTTAGACTTAATCAACTGAGTCATTAGATTGATCCTTGGTTGACCCTTATACTGCATTAGTGGGGGAAACTGAGTTTGTTGGCTTTGATGCGACTAAAAGCGAGTTTAACAATCTCACACTTCAATTTGGAGAAAAACTCTTGTGCGTACATTCACTTTGGCAGAAAGAGCACACTCATTCAGAAAAGAGAAGAGCCAACCCCAAGTTAGGACTTCAAGCGAGAGAGCTGAAGACTGGAGAATGTGCTGACCAGAGAAGAATAAGCCAAGTTTAAGTGATCGGACCCTCACCAGTAGAGGTTGAAAATGATCGGAGATTGAGCTCACAAAGAAAGAACGAAAATCGTTCGATGGGAAGCACAAAGCGTCCAAGCTGCCAAGGTTCCCCTTTCCCTTTTTCTCTCTATCTTTCACCCTATAAAAAGAGGTTTCTGTAATTAGAACGAGTGTGATGGGTGGTGGGTGTCAGACACCATTCTTAGGTTTACGGCAGTGGGTGTTAGACCCAGGGTTTTAATTTTCGTCTAGTTTCATTCTCATAGTGTAGATTCCGGTAGATCAAGCAATCGCGATAGTGACAACCCATGATCGTCTCGACTTTGCTTCTACGGTGGATTTCTTTTTGTTTGCTTGTTATAATAGGCCATGACACTAAATGGAGTGTCAAGTGTGATAAACTTATTTGTAGTTGATTATGACGAAACTACTCTTAATTTCTTCAAGACCTACTCCAACCTCTTTTTTTCGCTTTTATCGTGACCGAATGCTTCTCTTTGAAGTTACAACATTCAATGATGAAATGCAATTTATAATGCTTTTAAAAGATAAGCCAAATGTTGACCTCATCATATTGGAGACCAATTTGGAAATGAACCCTTTGGCAATGTTTTCTGGCCTCGATGTATTAAAGCGTGCTAAAGAATGCATGGATATTCCTGTTGTCATGATGTCCCACAGTTATGATTGGTCGGATCAGTGTAAGGCTTATGACTTGGGTGCACAATATTATTGGCACAAACTTATTAATGAGGCTAAACTAAAAAGCATGATTATTGTCCTAGTTTCTCGTGAATCAGCAATGGAGAAAGTTAAATCTGTAAGGCAACGAGTAACATGGACAACAGTTATGCATAATGCATTTCTAGAAGCCATCAATATACTAGGAGGGTTAGCAAATGCTCAGCCAAAAAATACTAGAAGTTTTGAAAATGCCTAATATAGAGATTAGGTAGGTAAGAAATCACTTACAGTCTCAAAAGAAAACGGAAACAGCTACAGGAGCAGCAGCAGGAGAACATTGTCCAGAGAAGAGGGAAGGTTCATGCAAAAGAATTCAATGTACACCTGCCTCACCTAAGGAAGCATAAGCATGGACCTTCCCTTCAATGTTTCAGTGCCTGCTCTTGTTCTTGTTGTTGCTCATGCGGCTTGCTGCTGCTACTCGTGTTCCTGCTGCTCCTGTTCTTGTTGTTGCTCCTGTAGCTTTTTCTTCTTTTATGAGACTGTAAGTGATTTCTTATATTCCTAATCTCTATATTAGGCATTTTCAAAACTTTTAGTATTTTTTTTGGCTGAGCATTTGCTAATCCTCCTAGTATATTAATGGCTTCTAGAAATGCATTATGCATATCTGTTGTCCATGTTACTCGTTGCCTTACAGATTTGGCTTTCTCCATTGCTGATTCATGAGAAACTAGACAATAATCATGCTTTTTAGTTTAGGCTCATCAATAGGTTTGTGCCAATGGTATTGTGCACCCAAGTCATAAGCCTTACGTTGATCCGACCAATCATAATTGTGGGACATCATTACAACAGGAACATCCATGTATTATTTAACACGCTTTAATACATCGAGGTCAGAAAACATTGCCAAAGGGTTCATATCCAAATTGGTCTCCAGTACGATGAGGTCAACCTTTGGCTTATTTTTTAAAAGCATTACAAATTGTGATTCATCGTTGAATGTTGTAACTTCAAAGTGAAGCCTTCGGTCACGAGAAAAGAGGTTGGAGTAGGTCTTGATGAAATGAAGAGTAGTTTCGTCATAATCAATTACAAATAAGTTGATCACACTTGACACTCCATTTAGTGCCATGACCTATGATAACGAGCAAACAAAATGAAATTCACTGTAGAAGCTAAGTCGAGACGATCACGGACTGTCACCACCGTGATTGCTCGATCAACCTCCAAGAGAATGAAACTAGACAAAAATGAAAAACATGGGTAGCGTCTGTCACCCATTATTGTAAATCTAAAGATGGTGTTTGTCACACTCGTTCTAATTACAGACATGACTACAAAATTGGTCATAGATAGTGCTATCTATGAGTATGCGGAACAATAGATAGTGTTTATTTAAAAAAACACTATCTATACGCATGACAATAGATAGTGTTTTTTTAAAAAAGTGCTATCTATAAATAATTAATATTACTTTTTTAATTTATAATTTGAAATAAATGAATAAGTATTGCTTTTTAAAAAGAGCAGTATCTATTCGATTATAATAGAATTCGCTTTTTTAAACAAGCGCCAGTGGCTCGAAGCTTAGTTCTCATTTCATCTTCTTTTTCTTATTTGTCCTATGTGCTCAAAACTGGTCATAAATAGCGCTTTTTAAAATAAGCGCTATCTATGAGTGTGCGGAACAATCGATAGTGTTTATTTAAAAAAACGCTATCTATACGCATGACAATAGATAGCGCTTTTTTAAAAAGCGCTATCTATGAATAATTTATATTACTTTTTTAATTTATAATTTGCAATAAATGAATAGATAATGCATTTTTAAAAGAGCGGTATCTATTCTAATATAATAGAATTCGCTTTTTTAAACAAGCGCCACTTTTTATGGCTCAAAGCTTAGTTCTCATTTCATCTTCGTTTTTCTTATTTTCCCTATGTGCACAAAATTGGTCATAGATAGCGCTTTTTTAAATAAGCAATATCTATGAGTGTGCGGAACAATAGATATCACTTATTTAAAAAAACGCTATCTATACGCATGACAATAGATAGCGCGCTTTTTTAAAAAAGCACTATCTATAAATAATTTATATTACTTTTTTAATTTATAATTTGAAATAAATAATGCTTTTTTAAAAGAGCGGTATCTATTCTAGTATAATAGAATTCGCTTTTTTAAGCATGCGCCACTTCTTATGGCTAGAAGCTTAGTTCTCATTTCATCTTCGTTTTTCTTATTTTCCCTATGTGCATCAAGCAATCCCCTTTGTTTTAATTTCCCCTCAAAGTTTCTCATTTCTCTTTTATTCTTATTTTCTCTTCTTCTTGTGATTCCATTTGTGTATCACTCCCATGGGTTTTCACTCCCGCACTCCCTGCCACCATTAGTGGTTAAAAAACCCTAGGGTTTTAGGAAGAAGAGTGACGAGTGTGTGGAGGAAAAGAATGAGTTTGGTTGCAGGCTCGTACAAGAAATTTATCTGGGTCTCATCCTAAAGCCTCAATCTCACCTTTTTTCTCCTATCCTTCCCACCTCTCTCCTGTATCAAAGTTGTCGTCGTCTCAAGCTCCATCGTCGCTTCTGACGGCAATGACGACACCATCCCTTCTACGACCTCTCCGTCGCATCCTCCCTCGCTTCCCTCCACCAACACTCTGCTTCTGTCACTGCCCTCTCCTTCTACATCCCTCCCAATCTCCCCTTCCCTCGCAATCTCATCTCTACCGATGTCGCTGGCTCCCTTGCCAATTTTGACGCAGACGGCTTCGTCCATCTTACGATGCTCTCCGTCCACTGCAACGCCGCCATCAACTACCTCGCCTTGCACTAGTTCGGTGAGTGCGCACTGCCTTGTTGTTGTCAACCTCGTTCGCGGCTGCCGCAACTGCTGCTTGCACCTCAACAAGGAAGCTACTCTGGTCAAGTTCAATGCGTCCAGCAACCACTTTTTATGGCCGAGGACGAGAGGGTTTTGTCCACCAGACTGAGGATGCATGCATATTGTTCGAATTGGAATGCTCCAAGCCCGTTCTCTGCATTGCTCTTGCTAGGGTATGTGCTTCTTCAAATTATTTCTCTATTTTCTCGAATTATCATCAAATTTCAAGTTTGTTATTTTTATTTTCTCTGTTTCTTCTTTTGGTTTTGCTGATTTGTCTTGTACATTAATGATGCATTTTCTTTATCTTGTAAGATGAAGAAGAAGAAATGTTCCCTTGGATAAGGAATTCATAACCATTAATTTTGATAGGAAAGGAGAAAGGAAAATATTGGTACTGGCATTGCTGATTGATGTTAATTCTTGCCTTTTGGAGGAGTGCTTGCTTCATAGTAATCTGTAATCAAATCCTCTGTCGTATGTTTTAACGATGAATTAATGGTCTACATATTTATAATATAGACAAATACCACTGGTATGCAGGAAGTTCTGGATTTTAAATGGTGTGCGATGTGTATATAATTAATTTTCTCACTTACTGCCAATCAAGAACTATGTTTAACATCGCACACCATTTAAAATCTTATATTAAGAAAATATTTGTTTGAAGTTTTAGATATTAGTATTGGGGTTGGTCGTGGTATGTATGGTATATAACTATGATTTATTCCACTGGATATCGAATATGAATTATTAAATTGCTGGGGTTCTCATGAGCTTAAGCTAGCTGGTTCTGCCTTGCAAATGAGTGGGATAAAAAGTGATATCCTGCGAATACTTAATAATCTGATACCCTGCGAATTTCTCATTGCCACAACAGGTTCTTATGTTTTTCTTTCAAGGTTTATATGTCATATTAACATGTGTTGCTTTCCTTTGTTACTAAAATTATTACTTTTAGTCATTGCATGGATGCCTTTTCCCCGGGTCGTCGTATAATACTTTCAGATCCTATACAAATCCTCATTGTTTTGAGCTTGATAATGTCAGGTAAATAGTCTATTCTCAATATTATTGTCTTTGTTGCTAAATGCATTATACGTTGAACATGATCCCACACTGCTTGCAGGTTTCTTGGGACATCCGGTCAAATGTAGATGATCTTGACAAATATTCAGATGCAAAAGGTAAACTTGAATTCATGGAAAGGAAATTAAGATGGAGGCATTTAGCACCCACCACACCTAATACTCTTCGTATGCTTATTATATATTCCTCAATGCTTTTACACTTCCTTTATCATCAACGATCCTTTTTTCTTCTGCTTAGCTCAGCCAATTTTTTCTGAGTGTTGAACATTTGTTATATTACCTGGTATTTTTGAAGGTATCATAAAGGGTATTTTTATTCTAAAATCTATTTCTGTTTATTGTGTTAGATTTTTCAGAATCTCAACGTGTCCTCTGCTTCCTTCAATTTGCTCCTTATCTGGCTGTAGTTATTTCAAATGCTTCTAGGTGATAAAAATGTTAATTCAATCATACATTAGTTGAGATTGTAGTCTTTCACAATAAGTTTATACTTGAACAGTTAGCTATAACTTTGACGATTTCTTGCAGCTTTGTTAGATTAGAAGTGGTGTTGAATTTGCAATTAACCATTAACTAGTTGTGTATTCATATTTTAACTTCAATAATCATTGTTTTCATTTTGTTCAGTTGAAATTGAAGTTTATTGATTGGTACTTGAAGATTGGGTTTGTATCTGCTTTGGTTGGGGCTTCTATGGAGGTGTTCATGATCAAAGATGGCTTCTGTGTGAGAACTTTCCTCTCTTATTCTCTAACCTCTCTTGCCCTGCGTTACCCTTTTCTTGATTTTCCATTTAATGCTATTGTTGAAGTGGGTTTTTAAAATTTTTAATAAAATTTTCATTCTGGTTAATATGATATGACCTTTTGAGTGAAGAGCTATAAGGTTGATTTGGTATTAAAAATGGAATGGAGAGTGGGATAGGTCGTGGATTTTAATACTCCTCTAGTAAACATATTAAGGATTAAAAAAGAAAAAAGAAAAAGATATGGCCTTTTGAGTTGTCTACTACTAGCTGACTATTGATTTTGGTTTGCTGGATTAGTATCTTGCATTCTAACGTAGTGATTTTTTTCACGGACCATCATGGTCTTCCAATGAAAATGAAATTTGGAAAATATCGTGTGCTCTGTTATACACGTCTTTCACATTATTTGTCTTGGCCAAGTTGCCCACTAAACACGATATTTTGCATATATAGAGAATTTAATAATTGTTTTCTAAGGTATTGCGAGAACCCCCATGATTGTTTTCACCAAAGGGTTTTGACTTTATAAAAGTATGATTTTGTTTCAATTTTTCCTTGCCTTGAATTTGTACAGATGAAAAAGTAACTCTGTTTTGGAGTCAGAAAAACGTGCCTGGGAGAATTTCCCGTATCATAAAGGGTATTTTTATTCTAAAATCTATATTGTAGTGTCTGAAATAAAAGTTACTTTGTTTCTGTTTGTGTTTACTATAATATCCCTTCTCTAAAACTTCAATCAATTTTGCATGTTGCTTACAGGATCAGAAGGGCAGTTGGTGAGACTCACATGTGTTCCTAAATTCAGCGAAACTGGAGTTGCTGTTATGGTGAGCTCCAAATCGTGCACACTTCATTTTAATGGCCTTTTTATACTTGTATAAATATATTATTCCATTAGCATATCAATAACATGTCTCTGGTTTGTTGTTTAAGGTAATGGATTGTTGTCCCTCTGAACGTACTAACAAGACTCACTTTAGGCATTTCATTGCAGTCTATTTAATCTTTAGAATGGGTTTCTAAATGATTAAAAGCTAAAAATATGGTTCTTAGCTAGAATTTCAATATTATCTGAAAATTTAAAAGAGCTAACATCTGAAAATTATGTTGTTATTCTTTTGACAACTTTCTATACGTGAAAGATTCATATGTGAACATACATATACTAATTTTAATTTCTTTTCTATCGTATAAAATTTTGTATCACTAAAATACTAAACTAATTGAAACATGTTACGAAGAAGCTTATAAAATGGTTATTTTCTCTATCACCTCCGTAGTTTCTTTTTTTGTCTTATAAATGATTTTTTTAATGTCGTGTTGATTTAAATTTTTAAACTGTAATATGAAAATTAAAAATATTTTTTAGATTATATAATCATATAAACTTTTTATTTAGAAAAAAAGTAAAAATTCCGGACTATGCTACTAAAATGCTAAAACAGACTATGCTATCAATAAACTAATAGCTTACAACGTAATTTAAATACC
>NC_028358.1:31522288-31542156 GCF_000741045.1 Vigna radiata var. radiata
AGTTCCTTCACAACCTGATGGTTCAGCCCAAAGACAAATGCAAGAAATCTCCTCTCATCCTCCGCTTTCAAATACAAGGGCGAAATCATACATATAATCANCAACAACTTCAAGTCATTGATGCTCTCGTCGTCGAAATCGAACAGAGTGAACGCCTCGCGGAGTAGGCAAACCTTGTGCTCGTCCACCTTCTTGTTAGCGTGAGCGACCAAGACAGGAGGAAAGGGAGACTTTGCGAAATCAGCGACTCCTTTCCCACCAAATTCTCCTTCCACNATTCCTCACACAAACCCTCAATCGTTGACGATAGAGACAACTCTGACTCATAAACCCTCAATGGGGATTTCAAATTGAGATTGAATTTAGGGTTTCTTAAATTGGGAATTGGGATTAAGATTCTATTTCTTCTACGTTGATTCAAGGCTTGAATTGGAGCTTTTGATCCTCTTTTCTGTTTTGCGATTTGAGAAAGTGAGGTCTTCGGTTTTGAAATTGGGTTTGGGGTTTTGCCTCTTCTTGTGTTAATNTGAGTTTGAGTTTCGGAAGCTCGCATCTGAGGTTTTTGGCAGCTTTTGGGTCTGACGGTGGTTGTATCCTAACTCATTTAACTGCTGGCAATTTTTTCCCAATTTCGAAAACCTAATTTGTTAATAAAACCAATTAAGGAACACGTCAGCACTAAAATTATGACACATTAGTATTAACTGATGCCACATCATCGTTGCATTAACGNCGTTAGTTATACTTTTAGTTATATTTAAAGAGAGATTAATTTGATTCAAAATTTTAAAAATAAATATTCATTTCAAAAATTTTTAAAATAATAGAGTAAATTGAAATTTGTCAACTAAACTGATGATGAAATTGACTATTAAACCTTATAATTATTTATAAATTTTTCTAACTTTTCTATATTTATTATAAATAAAATATAATACAAACTATTTACTTTATTGTAAATTTATTAGTCTATAAAATAATTTTTATATTTTTTGTTATAAAATAATTTTATATTATAAACTTTTAAATAACATAAAAACAATCAAGTGCTTCTTATTCATCATGAACTACAAAAAGCCAGACAAGTAGGTTTGGCAAGAAGGAAGCTGTTCACTACTTTTTCTTTATAGGATGGCGTCTTACCATCATCTCTCATCTATCATGCTTATCGGTGCTGAGGTCTATTTGTTCTTCCCGCCAAACCTACTACTCCACCAATAAGTGATATATTTGCCTATATTATAAGAATCGACTAATTTATCATAACAATGGGATTGGGTGCCTTGTCAGCAAATTTTAATTAATTTTTTTCTCTAATATTTACTTTGATTTTGTAGATTTAGATTCTGTTACGTTGTTTCTCTTACGACTATTTTAATTGAATGAATTTAATTATCTAAATGAACTATAATAATATTACGTAAGGCTTTCATAATAGAATCTAAATTCAGCTTTTTTGACTAATTCTCATTAAGTTGACTTATCTTAATGTCACTTCTGAAAGTCGTATTACTACATTAAACTTGTATTGCATTACTGATTATTGTAAGAAAATAATTCATCATTCTGTAGTATTAAACTGATGGCATACTACGACTAAAATTGAATAATATAGGCAAAAATATCACTTTTCACGTTTTTCACGAATGATAATACATTACCAAGAATAGGTCATTGGTGGTGGGGATTCCTTACCTGATAACAGTTGATCTATTTCATGCCTTGTTTTGCACTATATAACTATAATGACTATAGGTAGAAGAGTATGAACTGATCGTGTTGAGTTGGTAAAATTTTTATCATGTGTTAGTTTCAGGAGAATATCAATATCTATGAAGGTGATAACTCTGAAGAAAGATATGAAGAAACAGAAGAGAAAACGATGGAAGTTTTGGTATATAAACTGTTCAGTCAATCAAATTTTACCCACTATATTTGTAATTTCATTTTGTTATATGTTCATTTATTTTAATTGTTTATCAATCAAATTTTCTGTTCTGAAGATGGACACCACATTAGATGCTCAAGAATGTGACTCAAAAAATGTGGAAAATGATTCTTCTAGTGATAGTTCAGATGACAACAACCATGATGACGATAACTCTGATTTTATTNACGAGCCACATATGACTACAAATGTGAGAATCTTGGACATTGTTCATGTAATTGTTTATTTTTGCAAAATTTAATACTTTAGCACCTTTCTTTTATTTGTAGCCTGTGAAAAGTTCAGAGAACAGTGAGGAAGAAATTGAGGAAAATGCCTCTAAAACTCCGCAAGTAAATGTATAATTTCATAATCCATTTCCACAGTGTTGCTAAAATTTTAAAGTTTATGAATTATTGCAATAGTGTGAAAAATGTTAAGGATGTGGACAATGGTCGGTACTGCGATGGAGAATCGGTAACAGTAGGTCCTGAGCTGTTGCAACAGACTACTAACAAGGTGAAGAAATATATATATATTATCAAATTTGTATTGATGTTTCTAAATATGGTGAGTTTCTTCCTATTACAATAATGTCATCAATATAAATGAAAAGTAATGTGATATGATTTGTACCTTTAAAATTGATTAGAGAAGTATCACTTTTGGTGTTTTGGAAACCCTAATTCAGAAGCGTGTCTCTTAGGTTTTCAAACCAAGCTTGTGGTGCTTGCTTCAAACCATATAAGGCCTTGGACAATCTACATATATAATTTGGGGTGTATGATGTCCTAAGTGTTTGACTCTTAAAACGCCTTCTTGAACCAATCCTAACATAAGTCTTCAGTTGTGATTGGTTGTTGGACATTCCACCCGGTGCATTTGGCGACATTGCATCTTCTTGAGCCAGGCAAATGGAGTCTTCGAAATGAGTTCCCGTTGCTTCTCTGTCAATCGTTCGTTGAGAGTGCAAACATACATAGTTGAAAATGAATGATGCACGGTCAACTGCCCAAAAGAAAATAACTCAAATGAAAACACCAAAACAAATAACAAAAACCCATAACATGTGCAAGAAACGACAAGGACCCCAATACCCAAACCTAAAACCTACAATGGGAGAAGGCATTTACCTTGGTCCAACGGAACTTGCCATTTCAGCAAAACTGAGACAACGGGATATGCAACAAAAAGGCACTGGAGAGCACGAAAATGTCGGTAGAACCGCGGATCGCAAGGAAGAGGACGAAGGCAGAGGAGCAAATGTGAGAGAGAACGAAATTTGTCACACAAAACTAATGAAACAGGCAAAGGGTAGAATTGGAACCCAAATTGTCTGAAACCTTTTTCATTTTGCAGGCCAAAATTAAAAAAAAAAACAATACAAACTACCCAATTGGACGTTGACACCTGGCAGTGTCAAATATGTGTCAAAAATTGGGTGTCAAAATAATGGAACCCATTTCAAAAATCACTTTTTATCTTCTTTTGTTACCATATTCTCGTTCTTTCTCTTTTAAAACCCACCACTTAAAAAAAATATGCATGCACAACCCCCCTCTGTCATGTGCCTTCTTTCGCTTGCTTGCACCCACAACTTACTTCTCTATTTATTTCTTTTAAAAAATCCAAGATCGTGGGCCCCTCCTCTCTTAAAAAGTAAACAACAAGTGGTTCAAGAACCCTACCTTTATGGAGCCTATGACAGTTTTAAGGGATTTAAATCCCAAACTGGCCCACTAGGGAACCAACTTTTGCCTGATATAAATAAATGCACATTCATATATATATATATATATATATATATATATATATATATATATATATATATATATATATATATATATATATAAAACCTATATTTAATTCTGATTCTAATTCCACAACCTAATACAAACACCTTTAATTTACTAAATGCATCTACCTCACACCCCTAGACATAAAATAAATTATAAATAATTTTTATTTGTAGACATAAAATAAATTATAAATTATTCTCAAATTTTTCTCGGATCTCACATATACTTTGATGTATTAAACTTATTATCTTGATGAGTGAGTTAGGGGTCTATGACCTCATATACATCCCTCAACTCTATATTCTTATTGACATCAAACATATATATGATCATAAAATATTTATTTAATATAAGTAATTAGATAAATCAATTAAATATAGAGAATGATTCATAGACTTACATCACCAATAATTGGATAAGGATAATATTCAATTCTTCTTTTATCAATGCAAGTTCTAAGACATCTTACTTATACAAGTATAATGAGATCTCAATGTCTCTTCCAAATACATCAGAATCCCACGAAACTAGCATAATTCATCGCTTATGATGTTAACAAATTGGTGTAATACACCAAGAGGATCGTCAAAAGATAGAGAAATCTTCTTTGAGGGCTTAGGACTTTCCTCTCGATACGATTATTGTTACATGAAAAATAATTTAAATAAGTCTGAACATAAATAACATGGAAACTTAAAAAAATAATGTAATGTAGAGTACGTTTAAGAGTTCGTACTGGGAGGTTAGAAACAGAACCTACCAAATCTTTAGGCTAGACAAGGAAAGATTGAAATGAATGTGCCACAATATATACCTCATTTGTTGGCATAAGAACAAAAGCATTTGATACGAGAACTTCCTCTACTATGACCTTAATCTCATTGTCCGATAACTCCATACCATGAAGAATTGTGGCCTCAAATACTTTTCCATGAGTATTAATGTCCTCTCTTTACCATCCATAATATATATCTGACATCAATGTTATTCCCTGATGAGGGTGGAGTTGAACAACTCCTTGGTTCAGCTTCTACCTTTCAGAACCAATGTTCATGTTATTTTGGTGTTGGCCTGTGCTAGAGATAACGGGGTGTTTCCAATTATTTTGGTTACGGATTAGTCACGTGAGACAAATAGGTTTTGGTATGTAGATTGTCTTTTTCTACTATTATGGACAACGACAATATTTCCTCCAAGGTGTCTTAGCCCCAACTGTACGATGGTTGATATGGTTTCCAGTTGGGTTGAAGACAATGCTTGTAAATCTGTAATTTTGAAATTTAATGAATAAAATAATAAAGCCTGTTGCAAAATTTTTAGCTGCTCGTGTTATTGACTCTTAATATGTCAAGAACTTTACTGACCTAGCTAGTAATCTCTTGTCTTCTCTGAAAAAGAAGTTTTAGTTCGATCCTACATGGCTGTCACTGATGCTATTATGGAATTATCTATATTTGATGAAAATGTAGTTAAGAGCAATATACGTTGTAGGATTACTATTGTTGAAGGTTGTTTTCTTTGCTTAATGTCTGCTATCCTATAAAGCTGATTTCATCTGATGTAATTCTTTTCAGACTTGTAATTCCTCTTTCCCTTTTTGCAGCTTAATCTAAGGGACCTCGAATGGCATGCTCTTAGTTTTACCCTTGATCTATAAAATGGGTTAAGTCTATGAGGTATTTCCAACTGAAATCAACATCCTTTTTTTACTTGTCACATTTTCTCGCTTTTAAAAGCCTAATTGGCATATTAGGCGTAACTAATTAAAAACTAATACGACAAAGTAATAATCTAAAATACAACAAAGCCATTACTGAAGTCAAGTAAGTTATAAAATAATAATATATAGTTTGTCAGTAACATTAGGATTATTAGATATTTTATTTAAACTAACTAAATTGATACTGAATTACTAATTTATATTAGTAACAATACAGAGTTTCAGACACTTTCTCTGATTGATATAGTTGACGTTTCTGAACATGTGTATGAGTAATATTACGTGAACATGTACTATGCAACACACTATGGTTGTGACTTTGTTGAATTGAATGTGTGTTACGTAAAGTAAAGATAAAAGGAAGGGAAATAGCACAAAAAATCTGATACCATAAAGAGAATTCTACTTGTAATTGTGGGATCTGTATACACAAGTACTTTTATTTATGAAGTAGAGATACAATACTATGGAAAAATTGAATACTTAATAATCTGATACCATATGGAGAATACTGCTTGTAATTGTGGGATCTATATACACAACAAGTACTTTTATTTATGAAGTAGAGATACAATACTATGGAAAAAATTGAATACTTAATAATGTAAAATAAGAGTGCATAATTGATCAGGTTAGAAATACATCAGTGTGTTTTATTGTATATTTATTTTAATGTTAATGTGGTAATATTTGTTTTACATTCTCTCAGGAGTTAGTGTTTTCTCCATCTCCTCGTGGAAAGAGGAAAGTAGTAATTTCTACTAATATAGCAGAAATATCACTTACATTAGAGGTAACATCCCATTTATAATCAGTTTGATTATGTCTACGGGTTAGATGAATCCTCCTCCTTATTTCGTATTTTTCTAATCATGCAGGGAATTGTCTATGTTGATGACAGTGTGTTTTCTAAACGGCGGTTCTACAATCCGTTGATCATTGTTATTTCTATTGAAGAGATGTAATGAACCTTGTAATGATTATTTTTTGTTTGATTTATAAATATAACATTGGGTCTATCTTTACTTCTATTTAAGTTTCTTTTTTCCTTTCCAGATTTTAGTTAACATTGTTCTATTACGTAGGCATTATCCTCATTTTCTACATGGGCACTTGTATTTTTCTCAAAATGTTACAGAAGTTTCATCAAGTTTTATGTCACTTATTGTCTTTTTTTAAATTTTATACAAGTTGTTGGTTTATGAAGAATTTAAAACATTAAAATTTTCAATATTTATTGGGTTGATAGTTTCTTAGTCATGGTATTCTATGAATTTTAAATTAACATTAATTATGTATTTTCTTTATTATTTCAGTTCATTAGAATGATTCTAGCTGTCACCTTAGTAATTTTATTTTTATTTTTAGAACTTTTCCTTTCACTTTTTGTTTCCATCTTACGCCGATTTCTTAGATGTCTTTTAAGTGTAACTTTTTTCACGCTTTGTATTGAAATTCTGGTTGTGACTCCAATACCTAGGGCTTTACTAGAAAAAGAGCTGATAGGACTGAACAAGTTTGACTAGGAAAGTGTTACAGATGTTGTTTCAACCATTTAATAAAAATGTTTTTCTTAGTATTTTATATTTTTTTTCTATATAATAGAATTAGTAGATAAAACAGGTTTTTACATAATAAAACATATATTTTATATTTTTTTAATTTTTTTTAAATATTTTATTGAAAATTTATTTTTTTAAAAAAAAACTTAGGTCAATAGATGTGTTTTTTTTTTAAATAAACGTTATTTATTATTGTTAGGCAATAGATAACGTTTATTTAAACAAGTCCTATGTAATGTTAGACATCAATAGATAGCGCTTTCTTAAAAAGTGTTATCTATTGTCAAACACAATAGATAATGTTTTTGTAGAAACACTTGTCATAGATAGCGTTTAAAAAGTACGTACTTAAAAAATGTTATCTATGATAAAAAAAAAGTGTTATCTATGTATTTTTTTGTAGTGAGAAATCTCTTTTTTATAAGGTCAAAGATAGAGGGAAAAAGGGAAAGGGGAACCTTGGCAGCTTGGATGCTTCGTGCTTCCCATCGTATGATCTTCGTTCTTTCTTTATGAGCTCAATCTCCGATCAATTTCGACCTCTATTGGTCAGGGTCTAGTCACTTAAACTTGGCTTCTTCTCTGCTTAACACATGCTCCTCTTTTCAGCTCTCTTGCTTGAAGCCCTAACTTGGGGTTGACTCTTCTCTTTCCTAAATGAGTGTGCTCTTTCTGCCAAAGTGAATGTGCGCACAAGAGTTTTTCTCCAAACTGAAGTGTGAGATGCAAGACCCCTTAAGCAGCTGCAGTTGGTGCGCACTCAGTATACTCTCACACCATAATGAAAGAAAGAGAGGAGAAAGAATTCGCACAATGAAACAATAACAATGAGATCACGAAGTAGAACGTAAAAGAGGATGAAGAGGTTGTGTGCCGCTGCATGCGCGTAAAGAATTGAAGTGGGTAGAAATTATAAAATATTAACTCTAAAAGTAAAATTTTACTCAATGATAAGATAGAAATAGAGAGATGAAGTGAGAGGTAAGAGAGGAAGGGAGCAAGGGGTGGTGATGGAGGGAGCAACACCTTTTTTTGTAATTCAAATTAAAATAATATCACTCTAAAATAATATTAAACTCCAAAACAATAAAAAAGTACCATACAAGTCATGTAATCCAATAGCAAACATGTACTATATGAAGTATACAAATCATAATTAATTGTCATTTATGGATAATAATTAACTATTATGTTTGATTGCTTAAAAATATATTGCACTAATGGTTAATCAATAGTCTTGACTGTCACAAGCCCTATAAATATATAATAGATGTCCAGATCAACAACCCATTAGAATGGATTGCTCGGAAAGGATTAAAGATAAAAAAAGAGCAGGAAAGACAATCGACCCCAAACCAATATAACCGAAACAAAAAAGAAGAAGTAAATTTATAATAATCATAATTTTTGTGTCATTTATCTATTAGAGTCTATAAATTTATAATATTTATTTCCATTTACAATACAATAAGAAATATTAGCTAACAATATTAAAATAGAAAATAATAAATAATTCAAGTTAAAAATTACTTTAATTAAAAATTTCTTTTTTTTTTCAAATTCAATCCGTCTAAACTTGTGATGGACTGAATTAAGTTCTAATTCATTTTGATAGGTCTAAGTCATTTTGATATTACTAGTTTTTAAGTTTTTGAAGATGGAAATTCATACAAATTTCCCATCTCAACCGGAACTTTCTCTGAAATAGTTTCTGTAAAATATCTGATTATGGTCACCAGTTACCTACTTCCCACACATTCAACCGTATTTTCCTTCCACGTTGCCTCTTTAACATCTTCGCATTCTGCCACTTCTAGACTCGTTGAAATTGACTATATCAACCAACCACCGCCTAGTGCAAGCGTTTTTCTTTTCTAATATAAAATAACTTCATTCATCTCTCCACCTATTTCTTTGACTCGCTTTTTTGCAACCCATCAACAAAATAGAGGGTTTTCAGAGTTATACGTACTCCATTCATTATGTTATTGTCATATACTTTCTCTAATACATCTTTCACTCTTATCAAAATTTAAATATGATTTCAACAACGTTAAGTCAATAATAATAAAGAATTTGTTAAAAAATTCTATTACAATTATAGTATCTGTGTATCTAGTTCTAAAGGAAAAGATCAACAAAAAATTAACGCAGTTATGCTGTGCTCAGTGTTTCTTTCGTTAGCGCGTAGGTGGAGAAAAACATTGTCACTAGTGACCGTGGTAACGGGGTTTCACCAACCTTAAAAGCGCGTTTGCATGTTCTTTGGTACCCCTGTCGTATGATCGTACACAAATTACGTTTTCACAATAATCATTGTCAATCCATCACTTTCTAGTTCCCAACAACGCGGTTAGTTAGTATTTATTTTGATTTCAAAGTTCCACAATTCTTTTGGAAGAACAAAGAATGGTTACAGTGGTTCCTTCTATTGTTAAAATAATCTGATGGTCGCTTTTATGTTTTCAATGTTTCATTAGTGTCCAAAAATGTTTGTTCTTTTGGTTGATAAAAGACAAAAATGGTTTATACGAAGTGCTTCTCAAGTGTCTCTTTACGTGTCGCGTTTGCGCACTGCTTAACGAGGCTTCCTTTCATCTTCCTCACATTTATAAATACGCCATTAAAGGTTATATCGTTGGGATCTCTGAGAACTGCTGTAGTTATTCATTTCAAATCCTTGGATGGTCTCAAATAATAAGCAAACTTTCGAGGGGAATGAAATTGGTGAGCGCAGAGGTAACAGAATACCAATTATGCAATCTAGACAGAGACATAATGATCCAAAACAAGCACCTCTTAGGTACTTGCCATTTGTAACACTTATTATGGTGTCACTTGATACAAACTCTAAATTTGATTCATTTTTTTGCTGTTATGTTGTGGTGTGGCCTTAGAAATGTGAGAAAAGGGGTGTGGCCCAAGGACTATGAGTTGTACTTTGAACGTTTCTTTCGAAAAGTGGTAAGAATTTAACGAGTCTCTTATACTATGATGTAAAAACGTGTACTGTTTCTAACTATTTTTGCAGTTGCTAAATTGCGATTTGAATATGCACGTTTTCTTTAACCTTTCACTGATGTGTATTATAAATGCACGAGCTAGGTACGCGAGGAGTTGGAACGTAGAATCCAAGATTACTTACCTGCAAGGTTTGCTTCTCTAGCTTGTTTTGTGCTTTGTATTACGTTGTTAGTTGTGTTTGTTAATATTCATTACTTGTTTAATGTTTAATATGTGATATTCTTTTCAAATTTGTTACAGGGCATGGTTTGATCAGATTGGCGGTGATACGTCGAGAGCATCGCCCTTTGAGCTGCGTTTCACTAATAAATTGCCTGATATAATTTTTACCCACTCTAACGTGATATCAGAGGATAAAACACCCATTCAAATTGCTCTCTTTGATGTCAGAGACCAGTCAGTGGTTAATGTTGGTCCCCTCTCCTCTGCAAAGGTAGAAATCTGTGCCCTCAATGGCGAGTTCGGTTTCAGTGGAAGTGAGGATTGGACTGAAGGTGAATTCAATGTCAATATCTTGCGTGAGAGAGATGGCCGAAGACCATTGTTGAATGGAGATAGACTTATAACATTGAAAAACGGAGTAGGTTGTATCAATAAAGTTATGTTCACGGATAATTCAAGGTGGATACGGAGCAGAAAGTTTAGGTTGGGAGCCAAAGTTATCCAAACAACTTCTAACGAAGCTAACATTAAGGAAGGTAGAAGCGAACCTTTTGTAGTCAAAGATTACAGAGGAGAATGTAAGTATCAAAAACATCTTATTCTTTTAAGGTCGTATCTATTGTTTTTGTTCTTGTCATTTGTATCTATGATATTTTATTTTTTATTATAGTCTTTGTCTACTAGGAAAACTATTTCAATGAACTGAAATTTTGTCGTTTCAGCTTACAAGAAACACCACCCTCCTTCCCTGAAGGATGACGTTTGGAGATTAAAACAAATTGCCAAAGATGGAAAAATTCACAAGAGGCTGTCCCTCCAGGGAATTCACACCGTGAAGGACCTTTTGCGGTTATACACAACAAATCCATCTTTGTTACTTGAGGTAAAAATTCGGTTTTTCCTTTCTTTTTTATCATGTGTAGATAATTATTGAAATTCATACATAGAATATGCATATTCATGTTGATTTATTGTTCTGGAGATGTAGAAGGTTGGCAACATTTCAAAGAGATCATGGATGTCAATTATTGAACATGTCAAGACTTGTGTGATAGATGACGACGAGACTTTCTTATACCAGGAACAATCTACCAGTTTGATTTTCAATTCCATCTATGTCCTTGTGGGTGTGAGTTTTGATGGACAAAATTATGTATCCCCTAATACTCTTAGCTCCGATGAGAAGGTAAACACTTATGTTATGCTGTATTCTGCCCTCTGACAGATTTAAGGATTTTGTTGTGTTTATACCTGTGGGTTAGAAGTGATTGGATCCTTTCTTCAAATGGCAGCTTGTGGTGGAAATAATGAAGCAGCATGCTTACCAAAATATGGATAATCTCATATCAGTTCACAAGACACCACTGAGCTGCTTAACACCATTGGCATGTGTAGGAGTGAGACAGTCTGATGCTACAGAGCAAGGTCTTCAACAGTTAGATATCTCTGCAGAACAAAATGGTATATCATCTGATCTTAGACTTTTTTGGCTATTTCCTATTAAATGTCTCCTTCTCATGCTTTTAGTTTTTTATTGTGCAGGTCATGGTCACCCGTATGCCTCAACTTCATATGGGGAAGAAGACCTTCACAGTCACAATATCTACTCTGATCCAAATTCAATGTCAGACATAACAGACAAAATGTGTCTATTAGAGTATGTAGGCTTTGGTTGGTTTCCATAGACAAAATGTGTCTATATCTATATTTATGTTCATGTTTGTGGAAGTTACTAGACTTAGATTGAGAGTGCTGAAGAGATCCTGAACATGGGTCCTCGCGCTCCCACAGCATAACAAATCACATGTACAATTTGTGGTAAAATTAGTTTCGTAAGTGAAGGTGAAAGGCAATTACCCAATCATCGACTTAGCATGTTTCCTATGGTACACTGTACAATTGATGGACAAAAATAACCTGAACTCTGCTTATCTCGTACATTTTCGTTCCATATTTTACTTAAAAGAAATTAAAGAAATCATGCATTTGTTATTTTCCAATTCCAAATGAGTGACATCAGTGGAGAGGACTGTATTTAAAGTATTGTCTATTTTAAAGTATTTAATTCTAATTATGTTCTTAAAAGATGTATCTAAATGTAAAAATATACGATTTAAAGATATTATTGTTCCAATCAAATAAAATAATATTATTTGATATTATTTATTTTAAAATTCCATCGACTTATTATAAAGTTGAAAGGCGGAGTTGATCACTAACTAAAACGATTGAGTATACCAAATTCTTTTATAAAAAAAGCTTGTTTAAAACAATTTCTTCTAAAATATATTTCATGTCATTTTAAAAGTTATGGGTTGTAGTTAAAAATTAGGGGTTGCAAGAAAAAGAAGAAGAAGCCGATGAATAATAAAATATTAAATGTATTGTTTGGGCCAAGTGACATTTTGTGCTGATAAATAATGAAGTAGTATTGCATGCAACTCTGACTTGTGTCGTCTCCTATGGAAGTAACCTTTTCCCTCATATTCATCCAATTCAAACCAGTGGCATTTTCGAAAATGTGAGCGGATCCAGGTCCACTTTCATCACAACTTCTGCTTCCACTTCCACCCTTGTATATAAACCTTTCACTTTCCACTTCCCCTATTCAAACTCTCAAGAAAACCCAAAATTCTCTCTTTACTTTCCCATATCCAGTTATCCCAAACCCTACCGTACCGTTAGGTTCCCTAATTAAACACTCCCAGGAACGGTGCGCTGCTTCTTCTTCGGACGATTTCCGTCGATTCTCTCTAAAACGATGTCGTATCGCCCAAGCGGGAACAACAGGACCGAGGTCCGCCGGAACCGGTACAAGGTGGCGGTGGATGCCGAGGAAGGTCGGAGACGGCGTGAAGACACCATGGTGGAGATCCGGAAGAACCGCAGAGAAGAGAGTTTGCAGAAGAAGAGGCGTGAAGGGCTCCAACCTCAACAGATTCCTGCTTCCATTCACTCCACTTTGGTAGAGAAGAAGGTCAATTATCGAATTGCTTTCGTTTTTATCTTTTCTTGGTGTTTTCGTCTCACTCTGATTGTTCAATTGATTTGCATAATTCGTTATAGTTGCGTTTGCTTTAATTTTTGAATTAAAGTAGTGTGGTTGGATGTTCTATGTTGATGCAGTTGGAACACCTACCATCAATGGTTGCTGGTGTTTGGTCTGAGGACAATAACCTGCAGCTCGAAGCAACGACTCAGTTTAGGAAGCTGCTTTCGATTGGTTCGGATTAGTCTTTCTGTTTAATTTGTTTGGTGAATTTAATGAAGGTTTAGTTGATCTGTTTTTTTTTTTTTTTTTTTTGCCAGAACGAAGTCCTCCGATTGAGGAAGTTATTCAGACTGGTGTAGTTTCTCGGTTTGTCGAATTTCTGACGAGGGAAGACTTTCCGCAGTTGCAGGTTTTTGCTTGTCTGTTTTTTTATTTGTTTTTGAGTTAGTAATTTGAATATTACTTATGTTGTTGTTTGTCTGTTTCGTGTTGCAGTTTGAGGCCGCTTGGGCTTTGACAAATATAGCTTCTGGAACGTCTGAAAACACCAAGGTGGTGATTGACCATGGGGCAGTACCAATATTCGTGAAGCTACTTGCTTCCCCCAGTGATGATGTCCGTGAACAGGTATGTATTATTCATATCTTAACATACCTTCATTTGCCTGTGAAATCGAAAAACATTTGTGCTTGAGATCAGGATTTTTGTGTTAATGAAATTAAAAGGGTGGCACTTTTCTGTTTTTGATTTGGATGTTTGTGGGTTTGGTGTTCTTATGTACGTGCCTGCAAAAAGGGAATGGGTTTGAGCGGTCAGCTTTGTACTTGTGTTGGGTATTTTGTTTATCAACTATTAATACATAGCTAACAACAGAAGACTGACAACAATACCTTGTAGTTGCATACTTGCCTTGTATCATGCTATCATTTTGTAATAGCTTAACAATTTTGCTGTTGGTGTTTTGGGTATTTATAGGCGGTGTGGGCATTAGGAAATGTTGCTGGGGATTCTCCTAGATGCCGTGACCTTGTTCTCGGTCATGGAGCATTGATTCCTTTGTTAGCTCAATTGAACGAACAGGCGAAGCTTTCTATGCTTAGAAATGCTACTTGGACACTTTCGAACTTCTGTAGGGGCAAGCCACAGCCTCCTTTTGATCAGGTATAGAAATATCTATTGCTTAATCTCTATAAATAATTCAGTTTGGTGAAAAATATATATTTTCGGCCCTTACATTTTGTATATATATTGTATTCTCTGTTAATATGATGAAACGCTCACTCTTGGTTGGTGAAATATTATTTATGTAGTTATCAACATTGAAATTTGCATGTCTGTCACATGATTAAAGGGAAAGCAGTTATATATAACTCAATTTATTATTTTGAATGTTCTTGTTAATCAAGTCTGTGTCTAGTATCTACCTTATAGACTAAAAGTTTTATGTGATTATGCATTATATTTACACCTTATTATAGTTGGTTCCTATTATCTGATGAACATTCTTCAGTTTTTTCTTCATTGTATATCAGCAAAATATTTCCTCTCCTATTATGAAGTTGCAAATATGCTTTCAGGCTCTGAAACTATTGTCTATGCTAGGAGAAATAAGGAATAGAAGGGCTGTGAGGGAGGGTTCAGATTGATGTGTGAACCCTGAGCGTAGTAGAATTGATAGCTCTCAGTGTGTGAATTGGCTGGGTCCTGGAAGGGAAAAAGTATGTTTCAAGAGGGTGGTTCGTGAGAGGGAGAGGGAAATTTGGAAAGTTAAGGTTGCTCTGGCCACAGGGAGTGGTGTGCACTATCTTTATAGCGCTCTTTCTGATTTTATTTAGTTTTTTTTTTTTTTTTTTTTTTTTTTTTTTTTTTTTTTTTAATTTCAGTCCTATTTTGTCGTATTTGGCATCATTTTATAGTTCGTGAGATAGCTCACTTGTCAGGAGCCGAGTTTCAATCTCTCCAGTTGAATATATTTGCACTTCTGTACATCTTGAGTAGGCCATTATTATCAAATTATACTGTTAACTGTTTTCCTTACAATCATTCAAGCAAACTGGTAATATTGAATTAGTAACAAAAAAAAAACTTTTAGGGTTACACATTGGCTATATCATTGTGTAGTTGTTTTCTTAATCGTGTCATGCTTGTATTGATTGATTATTAGCTGCTATTTTTACTTTACTATTTTTTTTCCATAAGGTTAAACCTGCACTGCCTGCTCTTGCACGTCTTATCCATTCAAATGATGAAGAAGTCTTGACTGATGCATGTTGGGCACTGTCATATCTTTCTGATGGTACAAATGATAAAATTCAAGCTGTAATTGAAGCTGGTGTTTGTCCCCGACTTGTTGAGCTTCTAATGTGAGTACTCCTATCTCAAAAATGACTATGCTAAGACATGTATCTCATATGTCATTTTAATGCTGTCCCACACTTCTTCAGGCATCCATCCCCTTCAGTATTAATTCCTGCTCTTAGAACTGTTGGAAATATTGTCACTGGAGATGATATGCAAACACAGGTATTATGTTCAAGAATGTCCCTTGTAGTTGTTGTGTACAGTATGTGACTTTGCCTTTTTACATTACACTATTGCAGAATAAGGAAAACAGTGATAGCATTACTCGCAATTAGCCTTTTGAATTTTCCTTTTTTCTTTTTTACTGTTGGAGTCTTGTTATCATTGATGCAAAGTACCCTACAGTATGACTATTTTATATATTTATCATCTAGTGTGTTTATCATCTAGAAGTTTATCCATTAATGTTTCTTTTTAAGGTTACTAGATCTTTGTGGTTTCCCTCGCCCTCAAAACTAACATGCATCAAAGTGAAATGCTATTTGCTTGAGGCATATGCCAATTCTTTCTCTCGGCTGGACATATAAGGATTTTCTCCGGAATGTCATATTTAGATGATTCCAATCTGTAGTTTGGTTCTTAAGGTGTGTTGAAATAGCTTATACATCCATGTAATCATTAAGTATAAGGCAGGAGGTTGAGTGTTAGATAACCTCTGTCCCTAGTTCTATGTCCAAGTACCCTAGGACAGAGCTTTTTGCCTTTTAGTCTTCCTATTCTATCAACCTTCACACACACACACACATATACAGAACTATGAGAGGGGTTGATTAAGCCCTCTAGAAATATATTTCTCTGTTTTAATCTGAAGTAGGTGTAACTCAATAGGTTATTGCCAAGACCACCTGATCAAACTCTTATCTGATGATTTTTTTTTCTAGTTCATGTTTGCTTTAACCTATTGTTTTTTGCTCAATAGGTTATCATCAATCATCAGGCTCTTCCTTGTCTTCTGAATCTGTTGACCAATAATTATAAAAAAAGCATTAAGAAGGAAGCTTGTTGGACTATATCAAACATTACAGCTGGGAATAAACAGCAGATTCAGGTTTAGTTACTTCTTCATTTTATGTTAATTAAAACTTGTTAGTTATTTTATGTTCTTGCAATAATATGTTTGGTTCCTGATAATAACAGGCTGTGATTGAGGCTAATTTAATTACTCCTCTGGTCAACTTACTTCAAAATGCCGAGTTTGATATCAAGAAAGAGGCTGCTTGGGCTATTTCAAATGCTACATCTGGTGGTTCCCACGATCAAATCAAGTATGGAGAAGCACTGTTCTTTAATATTCTTCAGGAGGTTAATATGATATCATGATTTTATTTGTTGCAAGATATATGAATTATTTATCTCTGGTTTACAGGTTCCTAGTAAGTCAAGGGTGTATTAAGCCCTTGTGTGATCTTCTCATCTGTCCCGATCCTAGGATTGTAACAGTTTGCTTGGAAGGCCTTGAAAACATCTTGAAGGTGGGAGAAGCTGATAAAAGTATTGGCAACACTGGTGATGTGAATCTATATGCCCAAATGATTGATGACGCTGAGGGACTGGAGAAAATTGAGAACCTCCAGAGTCATGACAATACAGAGATTTATGAAAAGGCAGTGAAGATTCTTGAGACATATTGGTTGGAGGAGGAAGACGAGACTATGCCTCCTGGGGATGCATCTCAGTCAGGATTTAACTTTGGTAACAATGATGCTCCTGCTGTTCCTTCCGGTGGATTCAACTTTAATTAGAAGATGCTCATACTCTACCGGGGTATCATTTTATATTTGGCTTTGATCTTGCTTATCTTATCTGTTTATTATTTAATGAAATTAATCAATTATGTTTTGGCAGTTTGCATGTGTTTATGCTTTCTTCAATTGTTCAATGATTATTCAGAATTTCATCAACTGCAGGAGTTTTGATTGGTCTATCAGTGTAAAGTCCTCCATTATGACGGGACAGCAGTTGGGGGACAGGTCAAAGTCTTGTCATTGTCATTGGGTCTTACATGGTCCATCAAGTAAATACATGGTTGCTGGACCGGCTTGGGTTTTTGCAGTGCCTGGTATTTCATATCTAATGGTGTAAAATGCTTTGTGGCTATATTTTTTTGCCACCGTAGAGTCTTCTTTCTGCCAAGTGATCATTCCATAGAATTAATGAATGCTCAGTCTTGTGATTTTTTCTATCTTGTTATATATGTCATAGATTGCAGTTAAAGTTACGATTGGTTTTTTGGCAAATGCCAAATGCTAAATGCTACTACCCATTAGTTACAAGGAACCTTGGACTCTTTCTTTTATCCACTTCCTTTGTAAGCTTTATTTTACCCCTTCATAGTTCCATTATTATGTAGGTTCTGGTTACTGATGGTGCAATTATTGTGTAACCCCAACTTTATATACTTATATTCTGGGCTGTCAGTCTATTCTAATCCGTTCCAGTCTCTCTCGACGTGATCAGAGATGGGAAAGACAGTCTCCTCTGCTAAGGAACTTGAAACATTTTACTATTAGTTGTGCTAGGGCAAAAGGGTCTTTTTACAGTCAAAACGTCTTCTAGATGCAGATGTAAAGGGAGAAAATAACCTTCAATGAGATTTTAGGTTCGTATTAAATGAATCTTTAGGTTTTACTCGTGATTTATTTTTACTAGATATATTGCCAATGTAAACTAGCTTTAGCTTAAGCTTATTATTCCATATTGTGTTTGTGTAAAGGTGGTCTATATGTCTAACTTATAATTAGTTAATAGCTAGGTTTATGTTAATAAATGTGCCGTCATTATTTTGAAAAGATATTTTTAAACTTCGTTTTACAGGTTGTGCTTAATTTATGCTTCATTTAGATATATTAAATGGACTTTCGTAGATACAAATTGTATGAAAAAGATTAGTACTGTTAATATGTGAATTTTTAAGGCATCAAAACTAAAAGAAAGTTATCAAATAATAATTTATAGGGAATTCAAGAGATAGAATAATTTTTATGTTAATGCCAACTTATTTACCTTAATTTTTCGTAAGTTCTCTCTTTTATCTTTTGCTTAAATGTTAGTTGAAAATTGAAATTTCTTTATTTTCTTCTAAATAAATTTACGAAGTTTGAGTTTAGAAACTTGTATTTTTGTTTGGAATGTAAGGAGATAATCATTATTTATAAAAGGAGGGATAATTGTTTGTTTAATTGTGAGAATATGATTGTAAATAGTAATTCACCACATTGAAATATAGAGCTGTTGTTTATGCAATAACTATAGAATTTATGTTACTATTAATGCAATAGTTCAATTATAATTATGTTATTTTGTGTTTGCGTAAAAGTTGAACAATAAAAACATAATAAAATAGTTCGTTCTTTTATATATATATATATATATATATATATGAGTTTGCTAATTTAGGCCTGTTTTTTAGTTGGTACATTTTAGCAATGTGTACAAAAATATCCTTATATCATGAATTTTAAGTTTTAAGGTTATGCGTATTTTAATAATTTTCATTCTCAAANTTAAAAAAATAAAAAAGAAACCCCAAATTCCTTATCCATCTCTCTCATTCCTCTCAATCTTTCTCTTTCACTTCCACATTTTCTTTATCATCCTAATTAAAAAAAATCAAAAACATTTGTTTTATTTTAATAATTTTCATTCTCAAAATTAAAAAAAAAAAAACTCCAAACCCTTACTCACCTCCTTCATTCCTCTCAACCCTTTCTTCTTCATCTCTCTCATTCAACACATTTCTTCTCTCATGCACTAGCTTAAACTAAAAAAACACTCATTATTAAATAAAATGGTTAGAGAAAAAAATACTTACATGAATAAAAAAATTAAAGCATCTAATTTTTTCTTTATATAATTATAAATAAAATTTCAAGATTTAGAATTTTTATTGTTTGATTTTATAATTGAGAATTTTATTGTATTTTGATTTGTTTTTTTCTTTAGTAAAGGAAATCAAGTTAATGAATTTCTACCAAAAAAAATTAAATGGCCACAGATCAATGTTAGGTAGTAGTCTCAGAATGTAAAGGAATGTAAAAGAAGGATGCTCATAAGTCTTGGTGCAAGTTGTGCCCGTCAGCTGTAATATATATAGTGAAGATAATGAAATTAAAGAGATTTTGAATGAACTTTTTTCGAAAGGTGAATATGACTCAACTCTTTACAAAAGTAAATCGTTTAATAATGAATGTTTTTTTAGTTGGGGCTAGTGCAGAGATGACAGAGAAAATGTTTGAGTGAGAGAGATGAAGGAGAAAGGGTTGAGAGGAATGAAGGAGGTGAGTAAGGGTTTGAGATTTTCTTTTTTTAGTTTTGAGAATGA
>NC_028358.1:31542400-31553853 GCF_000741045.1 Vigna radiata var. radiata
TAACCTTGATTGATTTTTTTCAATTTGGATTAACTTGTTGACTTGGTTAAATCTTTAATCTGGACCTTTGATTTATGTTTACTTTCTCAAAATTTCAATCTGACTTATCTAGATCAACATTCAATCCTATTTAATTTTACTCGATTTTTTTACTCAATTGATTTTGGTTGATTTAATTTAGCTTTAGAGATGATAATTGGACAGGAGGCAAGTTTCATTATCCCATATGCAAAGTAAAAATTTATCATCATCTTTATATTTACTTAGTATAATCTTTTTGTCTCATTCTCATCAGATACAGATTATATTCATCTCTACTTTCTTAATGCTTTAATAATAATTAATTACTTTTTCATAAAAAAAAGTAACAGAACGAAACATATTATTAAAAAAAATCTAATATTAAAGTCATATATTTAAAAAGGAATTATAATTATATAAATTTAGCATCAAATAATAATTGAATAAAAGTAAATAAGTTAGATAAAATATTACAAGCTACAAATGAAATAATTAATAAAATAAATAAATAAAATTTAAAATTATGAAAAAATATTTAAGTTTAAAAGTATTTAAAATGTTTCTTTACTTCATTTCTCTAAATTATAATTGTATTTCTTTTTTATACATTAATAAAGATCATAACATGTCATTTAAATGAAATTACCAAAAAAACAAAATTATACTAATAATAATTCAAATTTAAACACAAATATTTCATTATTTGAAAATTTTAATTTATATTAAATCATAATAGTGGCAATGACTCTTAGATTGTTATATTATAATAAATAAAATATTTTTTTGTTATTGTAATGATAAAATCATATTTAAGATAGTAAATTAGAAAATTATAATAATTATATAAAAAATCGTCAAAACAATATTTTTTATTATAATAATAAATAATAAATAAAAATATTAAAGAGAAGGAAAATATCAACTGTGTATCTAAAAACCATTTGATATATAATTAAATGAAATTACATGAGAGAAAAATATATATAATTAAAAATATAAATAGATAAAAAATATTGAAAATAAAGAAGATTGTTTAAAAGAAAAATTAAAGTTATTCAAGTGTATATATTGTGTTGGACCGAATTAAAGCATCTAGAATCAATATTAGGATCAATATTAATATAATAACTAAAAAAACTGGATGTTTCATCCTTTATCTTCAAGCTTTTCATCCTACACCTCCAATTTGCTAAAATATCCTTAATTAATAAAATGGTTATGATTAATTTGATGTTTATTAAGAATTTATGTGCTAAGTATTTCCTACACCCCATGAAGATATAGACATGTGTGCATCGGATTTGAAAACCCGAGATGGACTCTATCGGATCTCAATATCCGATCGGATCTCTATTTCCGACTCTACTTATTCAATAATTGTACTCTTTATCCTGCAAAAACACTGCCAAATTTACAGCCTATTGATTACTCAAGCACAAACAGATACATCACAAATTATGATTGAAATTATTTCAGTGGCATAGATAATTTCAATATAAAACTTCTTAAAGCAATCACAATTAAATGTGTTTTATTCCACGAAACACATGAAACATTATTTTTAATTTCACAATGAAATATACACAAATGAATAATATAAAGAGGGTGACAGATATAAACTGATACACACATTGAATATCAATCTTGGGTAACTCTGGTAGTCTCATTTCAAAACTATCCTGTTAGAAAATAAATCATATTTCGATATTATTGAGATAATTGTTATTATTATAAGTGATTTGCTGTAATAATATACATTATTATAGAATAATTATAGTAATAATGTTACATTATTATAGAATATTTATAGAAATAAAATAGCATAATTATAATTCTCTCTCTTGTATATATTTCTCATATTTTATTCAAAATCAATAAAAACTGTTTTTTCCCTATTTTCTTTCTTTACATGGTATCAAAGTAGGTTTTTTGATTCTTTTCTAATTTGTCTTTGTTGCCGCTGGTGGTCGCCGCCACCGGCGGCCCCCCTGAAAGTCTCTTTTTCAACCTGTGCTTTTATACTTCAATGGACAATTTTTGGTTTTTGTCTCGTATTTGTCCGGTGTTGACATCCGGCCACCGTCTCTGGCCACTATCGCCGGCCACCGTCGCCGACCACTTTTGTGGCCATCGTCTCTGCCACTTGTGCCACTGATGCACCAACACCGGGTCCTACCTCTATTGCTTCCGCTATCTTCTTCTCTATTCTGAAGGCCTCCCTTATGTTCAGGGCAGTTAAGTCCCTTGAAGTTTTATTGCTACTTAGGGCAGTGAAGTCCCTGAAGGTTTGTTGTTGTTTGCCTCTGCAGGACAGTTGTTTCCTGAAGGCCTCCCATATGTTTAGGGCAGTTAAGTCCCTTGAAGGTTTGTTGCTGTTTAGGGTGATTAAGTCCCTACAGGTTTGTGACTTTTAGCCTTTTAATTCCAGCCGCTGCAGGGTATTGTAGTCCCTGTAGGTCTGTTGTTGTTTGCCTCTGGAGGATAGATGTTTCCTGAAGGCTTGTTGCTGTTTAGGGCAGTTAAGTCCCTTGAAGTTTTGTTGCTGTTTAGGGTGATTAAGTCCCTACAGATTTGTGGCTATTAGCCTTTTAATTTCAACCGCTGCAGGATAGTGTAGTCCCTACAGGTTTATTGTTGTTTGCCCCTGCAGTTTGTTGTTGCAGGCCCTTCATTTGCTCTTGCAATTTATTGTTCATCAATAGTGGTGAACAGCGGAAATGACGGCACGCCGATGACACTCTTGAAGACAGATTACATATTTCAAATTGAGTTTAAGTATTTCAATCTTTGTCCATACAGTCTGTATGCTCCGGCTTGAGGAGGAGTGTTAGAAAATAAATCATATCCCGATATTATTGAGAGAATATATTGTTATTATAGGTGATTTGTAGTAATAATATTACATTATTATAGAATAATTACTGTAATAATGTTACATTATTATAGAATATTTATAGGGATAAAATAGCAGAATTATAGATTCTCTCTTTTGTATATATTTCTCATATTTTATTCAAAATCAATAAAAACAGTTTTTCCCTATTTTCTTTCTTTACATATCCTGCCTTTCAATTGATGGTTCCTTGTCTGCTGAATCTAAAGACTGTCCATTTTCTATCATCTTCTTTGATGGTGGGATCCAAATTTTTGGTGATTCTTGTGAATTAAAGAAGTCATCTGAAGGCTGAAAAAGGGCAGAAACTCTTTGAACAGAGGGTGACTTTATCATTTTAGGAGATGAAAGTTATTTGAAGCTGTGACTTTCTGAAGAATCCTTCTCAATTTGGAAAGTTGCAGTCTCCTTATAGTTTTGAACAGGCATCCTGGATGACCAAATAAAAGGTGATTTTTCATCAAGCAAATGATGAAATCTTGCAAATTATAATAAAAACAGTGAAATCAACCATTGTGTAACAATTATTAGTTTATTATTATAGTAAAACATTAACAAACTTATTGTCACCTTAATAGTCACAATTTCTATATCTTAAAAGTCATGTTATATTCTTCACAAACACAAAAAAGTGCATAACAAAAGTTGAACCGTGATTTGAGGTGGTAACAAACCTCTTGGGAAGCTTTGTGGCTTCTTCACATCGTAGAAGCTCTGCGTATAAGCCATCCAGGGTCAGTAACTCACCCATTTCAACAAGTTGACCATCCTCCATGACAGCTATATAATCAACATTCTTTATAAGACTAAACCTTCAAGCAATTATTATCTTTGAGCGTCCCAACATTAGCAAGTCCAGAGCTTCCTAAACAGACCTCTCAGCCTCAAAATCAAGTCCACCAGTAACCTCGTCAAGAAGAAGAATGGATGGATTTAAAAGCACAACTCTTGCAATAGAAAGCTTTATTTTCTGCTCTTCTAAAAAAAACTAGACTTGCCCTGCCAACCTGAAAAGACAGAAACATGGTTTGTTATGGCAAAAACATAGGAAAAACCAAAGGGAACCATTAAATCATTAAAAAAAAATAATAAAGTGATGGGGCTGATATCCGATTCAGCCTACATCGGATATGGACTGTAGATGTTGGTTGAATCGAATATCCAGATCTGATTCACCTCCCTTCGTGTTTGTGTATCCGATTATGCACAGATCAGCCATGAAAATACCACTGCAACAACTTTTAATTCTCTACAAATGCTACCTCTACAATATCTATATCTACAACACAGTATCTAAAATAAATATGGCAGAGGAATCCACCAACCTTTGGCCAACGAGAAGAAGCGAACGTCGACAATAACAACACCAAAATGGCAAAGACGAACCTATGCTACCTAAGAAGATGAAGTTGTGATATTGTGGTGTCTGTGTGTGCCTGCAGTGTGCGTGGAAGCAGTGGAAGAAGTGTCGCGCCTGGAAAATGAGATGCGGGAGGAAGAAAGAGAGAAAGAGATAAGGAAAGAAAGAGAGTTAGTAAAGAATAATAATTACAAGAATGAAAAAGTAACATAAAATCTTTGACCATTTAATTGTGTTAAATATTAATACCATTTTAAGTATGGGTAATATTGGTATTCTAAAAATATTTGAAAATATTTGGAGGTGCAGGATTTTGGAGGTGGAGGATGAAACACCCAAAAAACTTACAAAAAAATAACGTAAAATAGTAGAGAGGATGTATTAAAATTCAAGGGCCGTCCAGGGAAATTTATTTTAGAAATTTTTGAAAACGATTTATGTAAACAATAAAAAAATGTATTTTATTCAAACTTTACCTCATTTAATGTAACATCTAAAATAATTTATGTGCATCGAAAATCAAAAATTTTCGAAAACATGATCAAAAATTTTGTAAATTTATCACAATTTTATAACAATCA
This sequence comes from Vigna radiata var. radiata, assembly GCF_000741045.1. Classification (NCBI taxonomy): domain Eukaryota; kingdom Viridiplantae; phylum Streptophyta; class Magnoliopsida; order Fabales; family Fabaceae; genus Vigna; species Vigna radiata. The sequence continues at coordinate 31,547,256 of NC_028358.1, forward strand.
ATATCTAAATCTAACTACGATATAAAACGTCATTAAAATATATTAAACTTTTACATAAACATAAGTAAATCTTTATAAAACCCTCATAGAATATCCAATTTCTCTTTAATTACATAGTTTCAAAATCATCTATATACCTATATGCTCCCGTATAGCACACGATATATGATCATCATCACACACAAACACAAACACAAATAAATATGGGTGAGCTAACCGTATAAACATTCAAACACCAATACAACACTTGCATCTTAGATAGTATGTCCTTACCACAATCCTATCACAACAAATAGCATCAACACATAGTAAGACTATAACAAGAAATACAACGACCACCCATAGATTCCATTATAAAAAACTATGTTCTACCCAGGAGCTCTACACAACCTGTCCGTTAAAGGTAACTTGTGCCAATATCAACCATCTCTATAAACATATGTCTTCTTCAAAACTTCACCTCACCATTTCTTGTTTACCACAACAGGACGATTCGAATGGTCCTCCATCGTAGTTTCAAACCTATCTCCCCTACTCCTCAAAGTGCTCTCATCGACTCTAAACTCATCATGAGTCGGAACTTTATGAGCGAGACATTCATCCCTTTCTACCCCCTTGCGAGAGGAAAAGGCAACACTTGAATATCAGTCCCTTATACCGCCCCTCATGGACGAAGAAATCCACCTTTCTACATCTCGCAAGAGGAAAGGTGACTACCTTTCTTGAGAAAATATACAATCCCAAATTAACGAAGTATAACTAGAAGACATACTCCAAACATAACTTCCACCACACATGGTTGCCTCAACATTACAACTCTCTTACTAAACTAAACAATGACCACAAAAAAACATTGTCGCTCTTCTCGTGAGTCCTCTTCCGCTGCCTCATACAAGTGTAGAGGACCTCTTTGCATAGCCTCACACAGGCGAAATAGAGACCATAACCTTAAGGGTATCACTGCCAACCATACTAGATCACTTCTTACTCTTGACAAGTCAAGAGTAGCCCTTTGAGTATCTCATAACCCATAATTGTCTTGCATAAATCTGGTTCGTGTAACATATATCAATGCATGTCTTTAATCATTTGATCACCATTCACTTATAACAAAGTATGAGATATCGTATGATGCTTCCTATAAAACACCCCATAAAACACAAAGTTCTAACAACCACACACTTTAATTCTTCAGGTTAGATACATGTTAAACACATGCTAGTTCAAGCTTTTATCTTACCTAAAACAACTATCACCTTAACTCAACAACCGGATAGTCCTTTTAACGTCAATTTCTTTTTCAAAAACAATCAATCACCTTAATATGACAGCAACCCAACATAGCAACATAATGGACCAAATGCAAAACAGAGTCAGCCAGTTCATCAATGCAATTTCAAGTCACGAAGCATTTTTGGATATAAAACAATAAACAATCAAACATAGGATTATCTTCCCGTATCATGGCCTTTGCTCCTACATCACAAATTCACCATCTTCCATTAGTTTTCTCCAAAACTCGACTTCGCTCTTCTCACGCCCAACTTGCTCTCTCACTCTCTTGATCACTCTTAGCTTCTAAAGATTTATTGGTGCTCCACTATTTTCTTTCTCGCCCCTTTTTATAGGCTTCACCGAACCGTCACCATAAAACGCCCATGTTTCATTCTACACAATATACATGCTCCATATAATCACTAGGTTAAGCTTAACTCGCTAATATTATATCCTTTTTATTTCTATTTAACTTATTTGTTTCACATATTGATTCTTATAATAACAAAAATAAAAATCCAAATTTTTGTTTATATCGAGTCATCTAGATTCAAATTCAACCACACAAATCACACAAACAAACACACAACGTATTACCACTAAACTAAGCTTTATTTAGCAATTATAACACCATATAATATTATTTTAGCTTACTCTTATTTTGTTTATACTATGTTTTACTCCTTTTTAACGTAAAACATAAAATATACTTGTATACAAGACATTCATCATCATACACTCTACTCTAATTACCCACGTGGTAATAAAATAAATCTTAACTCAAAATATTTTAATAACTAATGGGTAAAATAGTACTAATTTCCTTTATCTTATACATACGTAAAGAGAATTATTAAGTATGCTGCTGCTAGGGAATATTATTTAAGTGAAAAAAAAAACTTTAAAAATAAGTTACAAAATAATGATGCCACATTAATTTTAAAAAATAAATAGAAAAATGGTGTTTCTAGAAATAAGACAAAGAATCAATCATGGAAAAAAAAAAAGTGAAAAAGGAAAACTGAACGTTGTTGAGTTGCCTTTACTCCGTTTCTAGATATTCACAGTGCCAACCTCTGCAGTTCTTACAAATGCTTTTCCTTCTGTGTCTAGCTACATTCAAAACCTCCTCTTCCTTGCACTTGCATTGCCAGGGAATTTTTGAACTGGTGAGTCTTAAAATTTCATTCTTTTAAGCCACCCCGATGCACCCTTCATCTCTTTCTTCAGTTTAACACCATAAATGCTCACTGAGTCAATCATCTCACCTTTCTGTGTGCCTTTTCTTTTTCTGTTAACCCATTTTAAGTTCAAGTTGCGATTTTTTTCGTACATCGAAAAAAAGAGCCTTTTTTTTTTTTCTCTTTAAATAGTTAAACTTCGTATTTTTTTTGTTCATTATGTCAGGGACCTATCATTTTATACTGTATCGTAATATTGTTAAGTTTTCCGCCCTTTATATTTTTTCACCTCTTTGCAACTGCAATTTATTTGACACAATGCACTATGATTGCTATACTGCTACACATAGCTTGTTGTTTGCCTATTAATCATGCATGTTCATATTTGTATTGATGCAGAGATTATATAACTAAAATAAAGCTAAATTTCATTTTATAGATTGTTTAAATAGGATACAAGAAATGGAACCCAACGGGATGACATCCCATCAAATTCCATTCTGTTGGAATACTCGAAAACTTGTCTCTATTTCTCAGAAGATTTTGTTGTTAAGACGATTTTAGTTCAACATTGAGTTCATCCTTAGTTCTTAGACAATGGGTTTTGGCAATGTTGTGTTCTGCTTGTAGGAAAAGTTAGGATTTTTTTTTCTTGGGACACTGGATATGATATGTAAGTGTATCAGATCAATCCTTCCATCCAACCCCACTTTTCTTTTTTATTTGAGCACTTCATTCATTTTTCATGAATTTATTTCTGTTTCTGTCTAGTTATCTGTCATGGTAGATTTAACAAATAATAGTTAATAATTTACCATGCTATGTAAGTTTTTTTGGGGAAACTTTCGATCATATAATTTATTTATGCTAGCATATTCTTTTGTTGTTTGACTATGTAACTACCTGCTCACTGTATAGGTAGTGTTTGATAACTCGGTTTTTATTGAATTCAGATGAGGACAGGGTCTTGTATTTTTTTCTTATTGCAAGTACCCAGATGCAGCATACATAGCTTAGCCAAATGTAGAGAAGATGAAGCATTATGTGGTTTTATCAAGATTTATGGAAACAAATCTAGCATAAGACTACTTGGTTCTAGAATTGATGAGCCTGAGAGAGGATTTGCTACTAAGTTGATTAAAAGACTTGTAACTACAAGAGAAGGAAGTAAACAAAGCACTGGGAACACCAAATTAAGAAGTATCAAGCATGAAAGTTTTAGAGAGGAGATTTTACCAAGTGCTACAGTGAATGAAAACACGACACAGCTAGATCAGTTGCAGAAAATTCAGTGGCCTGAAGTGCAAGAAATTGCTCAATATAAAAATTTATCTGACCTACTCACTGTTTTTGTTTTTGATGTTGAGACTACTGGGTATAGCAGAGTAAATGATCGGATCATTGATATTGCACTTCGAGATCTCCAAGGTGGTGAGCACAGCACTTTCCAAACTCTTGTAAATCCTCAATGCCATGTTCCTAATTCACACGTTCATGGAATTGCTACCCATATGGTGAACCGAACTGATGTGCCAAGGTAATAAATCTTTCACATAATGTGTTGTGTTCCTTGTTTTTGCTGACCTCTCCAAGTAAAAGCCTTTTTCTCTATTGTTTTTTACCGATCAAATTAGTAAAAAGAGACCAAGTACAACAAATTAAAGCAGCTTAAAACTTCAACAGTTCTGATATGGTGCTTGAATGTTCCAAAATTATGTTTTAGGATGGAAGACCTGGTACCCATCTTGTTGCAGTACATTAGAAGCCGTGAGAAACATGGTGGATATGTGTTATGGATTGCACATAATGCTCGCGCTTTTGATGCACCTTTTCTCATGCACGAGTTCATTCGATGTTCCATGGAGATTCCTCATAATTGGCTGTTTCTGGACACCCTTCCTCTGGCACGTCAACTGATAAAGACTGCTGGTTTTTTTCTCTGTATTTCTCATAGAATAGAACAGAAACACTTGATGCATAGGAATGAAAAGATCTTGACTTTGCATATGTTGGCATGTAGGAACAAACCTTTCTTCAGCTTCACTGGATCAGCCCACAGAGCCATGGTAGATGTGAACACATTGTCTCAGGTACTTCCCGTGTTGACATCTGATCTCAAGTTGACTTTATCCAGCCTTGTCAAAAAATCTTTCAATTTCTCAGATAAGGGCTAAGAAAAGATAGTGATTCCACATCTATCAATGCTCATGGATTCCAAAATTCATAACTGTAGTTTAAAGAAAAGGGACAAAATGCTTTCATTGAGAGTCGAACTCAAGACCTCCCGCTTACTAAACGGGTGCTCTAACCAACTGAGCTATGAAAGCTTGCTGTTGATTGGAATGAAAACTGAATTTCCTTGTTAAACTTTATGAATAGCTTTAAACAATGCAAAAGAAAAAAGACAAAATGGTGCTCTAACAAACTGAACTACAAAAGTTAGCTGATAATTGAATAAAAATTAAGCTGATTTTGTCCAAATTTATGTATAATGGTTTAACTGTCGAAAACAAAAATTTGTATGCTTTCATTGAGAGTCGAACTCAAGACCTCCCGCTTACTAAACGGGTGCTCTAACCAACTGAGCTATGAAAGCTACATGTTCAATGAATGAAAGTTAAATTCATGCTTAAATTTTATATATGGACACTTTAAACAACTAAAATGGAAAATAATTGCTTCCATCTGTAATAAACTGAGTTACGGAAGCTTTATAAACTTTTAAGCTTTTATAATTATTATTATTATTATCATATTGTTATTCTTATTATTATTATTATTATTATTATTATTATTATTATTATTATTATTATTATTATTATTATTATTATTATTATTTATATCAAAGTATATTATTATCTTTATTATTATTAAATGTATTACGAATTAGTTATACATTTCAAGTAGGTTGTGAAAGCATTATTGTTTATATATAGCGATATAGTGTAGCTCTTGCCTAAGATAGTTGGATCTAAATTGCGGCGGTGGAATTGTTTCAAGAGTGCTTCTCCCTGCATCTCACCCCTTTCTCCCTACACCTCCCAAATTACAATTTTATCCTTGCTTTAATAAAAGTCAAATATAATTAATGATTGTATTAATGATTTCTTAATCACTAATATCTCCCAACTACCAACAACCATCGTATCTTGTGCTATAAACCCTAAAAACCCTAACACATGCACCTCCTTCTTCTATCTTGGTTTTTCCTTATACTAAACAGAAGCATTGAGTTAGCATTGAGTTTTTGTTGTCGTTGCACTCCCAAACATTGAGTTCTTTCATACTACTAAGTTGAGTGATCGGAGTGATCGGAGTGGTGGCTGCTGGTGCGAGCAAGAAGAACGGTAGCAGTTGGTGGTGCAGGAAGAAGGAAGAAGAAGAAAACGTCAAAAGAGGTTAGTAAAAACCCTGCCGCATTTAGGAGTAGCGTTTGCTCATGCCGCAATTAGGAGTTGCGTTTGCGCTTAACCGCACTTCGAGCTACGGTTAAGGCATGCCGCATTTCGGAGTTGCGGTTAAGGCGTGCCGCATGTCCGAGATGCGGTGTTTCCTGCAGCCGCATGTCGAGTTGTGGCGTGACCTAACAGTTCGTGTTGCAGCGTTTCCAGCTTTTTGTTCTCTGTGTTATGGATTTCATTAATATATCTGTGTTATGGATTTCATTAATATATATTTGGAATGTATTATGCATGATTTGATTAATATATATTTGGATGTATTATGCATGATCATTTGATCTATATTATAGTTTGAAGTTATAGATTATGATTTAAGTTTGAAGATGAAATTAAAACTTGATATAAATTTGAAAGCTTTGGAAATCATGAGACGAACCATGGTCTTTCAGGAGTGAAATCTTATGTCCTGACCATGGTCTTTCAGGAGTGAAATGTTATCTTCTGTAGTATTCTCATAGATCTTATGTCCTGTAGTGTATTCTGTAGTTTAAAAATAGATTTGATGCACCCCGTAAAGAAGTAATTTCTCTACTTCCTTTGTGATATATTAAGAAAATAATATTTTCTAGATATAACTTAGGTGTATTGTAATTTAGGATTACTTTGAAAAAAAAAATATTTTTACGATATATTTTTTATAAAATTTAATTATTAATTATTTATAAATAATTATTTATTATG